>NC_135169.1:11182763-11467763 GCF_041146795.1 Maylandia zebra | reverse complement strand
CCTGTGGACGACAGGTGCAATCCCAGTTGCACAGCACTTGACCAGCTTCTGTGTGTGTGTGTGTGTGTGTGTGTGTGTGACAGACAGACAGACAGACAGAGAGGGAGATTCAAAGCATCAGGACCAGGAGATGACACAGTGCTCCAAAGGCCTGGTTCTGCTGCCTCCTCCTCCACCCACCTGCTGCAGACGCTTCTGTGAAGGGAAACTGCTACATGTTATGTCACCGATCCCTGCCATGCTGCGTGTCGAACGACCCGGCAGGGCCTGCTGAGTACAGTGGTGGTGGACCCAGGCCCTCTGCACCTTCCTTTCTCCGACTGGGACCGTTTTGTCCCATCCTTTTTGGTCCGATTCGCCATATCTCCAGAACCGAAGAAGCCATCGGCGTGGCCTCTTCGCCACAGCGTCCGGCACCCACCAAAACCCCCACCTAGACACCAACATCAGCCCTCTACACCTCTTACTTTTTCAGTTATTCCACTTTTGTCCCATCCTCTCCTGGCTTTTTCCCCATAACCTAACCCTAACCCCCTAACCCTAACCCTAACCCCTAACCCCTAACCCTAACCCCTAACCCTAACCCCCTAACCCTAACCCTACCCTAACCCTAACCCCTAACCCTAACCCCCTAACCCTAACCCTACCCTAACCCCTAACCCCTAACCCTAACCCCTAACCCTAACCCCTAACCCTATTTCCCCTACCCCCTAACCCCCCCTAACCCCTAACCCTAACCCCTAACCCCCTAACCCTAACCCTAACCCTAACCCTAACCCTACCCTAACCCCCCAGAGGACAGGAGAGGGAAAGAAAAGGATGATGAAAAGGGAAAAGTCAAAGGGGAAAGAGGAAAAGACTGGAAAAGAAGAAAGGAAGAAAAAAGGAAAAATGAGAGCCAAAAAGTCTGGCAGAATTGGAAAAAAGCAATAAGCTAAAAAAGATATTATAAGAAAGCCACAGAAAGCCAAGGAGGCGGGATCAGAGGGAGAGTATAAATAGGAGCCTCAAATACAGAGCTCTTCAGTATGCCCTCGCCTGAGGAAGAAGCAACACCTTCGAAACGTCGCGACAAGGGCATACTCATTTAATTTTTTCAATTTTACGTTAGTTTGTTGTTTTAGTTTGTTATTTTGGGGGATTTTATTTCATGTTTTGATTCATGTTTTATTGATTTTCCTTAAAAACTCAAATCAGAGATACATCAAAACTAAATGAAAAAACCACACAGAAAACAAATTGGGATGGAAAATACTTTATTGGAAACGAGCCAAAGTAACGGACACGGACAATGAGAACCTGTAAAAAACAAATACTTACCTTTTGAAATTTAAAACAAAAACCGTACTTACCTGAAAAGAAAAAACCTGTAAAAGAAATACTTACCTTGAAAATAAAAAATACTTATGGAGGTAGAGGGATGTGAGGCTGTGGACCATCGGGGTTGATGGCCCGTGCACGCCCTGTTCCTCCTTCGGGAGGGACAGGTTCTTTTTCTTCAATCCTAACCAGCCAGTGCCTCGCTCCGGTTGGTCTTGCAGTCTCACTCCTAGTTAAAGCTCAATCTAGCATCTATGCCCTACCCCAGTCATTTAACCTAACCCTAACCAATTTGTTTATCTCAAATTACCCAACCTAAATTTGGATTTTGGCCCTATTGTATATACCCCCTGATCTAATCTGGCCCTAAACAACCTGAAATTTGGATACTTTAATTCTACTTCTTTCCTGGAAATGAAATCTTAAACCTTACCCCAGTACTGGATCTGAAGCCCGAGTAATCCTAACCCCAGCTGAAACCTAAAGCCTAACCCAACGTCACATCTCCTTTCTAAATTTACTCCCCAAGTCGGGTTGAGTCCTCCCCAAGCAGGGTTGAGAGAGTAGTATTAAAGCCAAGTCGGCATTGTAGTAGCCCAAAATTCGGAAGAGAAAGAGGACAGATGTAGACCAAAAGGAAGGGTAATGGGCAGAGGACAGGAGAGGGAAAGAAAAGGATGATGAAAAGGGAAAAGTCAAAGGGGAAAGAGGAAAAGACTGGAAAAGAAGAAAGGAAGAAAAAAGGAAAAATGAGAGCCAAAAAGTCTGGCAGAATTGGAAAAAAGCAATAAGCTAAAAAAGATATTATAAGAAAGCCACAGAAAGCCAAGGAGGCGGGATCAGAGGGAGAGTATAAATAGGAGCCTCAAATACAGAGCTCTTCAGTATGCCCTCGCCTGAGGAAGAAGCAACACCTTCGAAACGTCGCGACAAGGGCATACTCATTTAATTTTTTCAATTTTACGTTAGTTTGTTGTTTTAGTTTGTTATTTTGGGGGATTTTATTTCATGTTTTGATTCATGTTTTATTGATTTTCCTTAAAAACTCAAATCAGAGATACATCAAAACTAAATGAAAAAACCACACAGAAAACAAATTGGGATGGAAAATACTTTATTGGAAACGAGCCAAAGTAACGGACACGGACAATGAGAACCTGTAAAAAACAAATACTTACCTTTTGAAATTTAAAACAAAAACCGTACTTACCTGAAAAGAAAAAACCTGTAAAAGAAATACTTACCTTGAAAATAAAAAATACTTATGGAGGTAGAGGGATGTGAGGCTGTGGACCATCGGGGTTGATGGCCCGTGCACGCCCTGTTCCTCCTTCGGGAGGGACAGGTTCTTTTTCTTCAATCCTAACCAGCCAGTGCCTCGCTCCGGTTGGTCTTGCAGTCTCACTCCTAGTTAAAGCTCAATCTAGCATCTATGCCCTACCCCAGTCATTTAACCTAACCCTAACCAATTTGTTTATCTCAAATTACCCAACCTAAATTTGGATTTTGGCCCTATTGTATATACCCCCTGATCTAATCTGGCCCTAAACAACCTGAAATTTGGATACTTTAATTCTACTTCTTTCCTGGAAATGAAATCTTAAACCTTACCCCAGTACTGGATCTGAAGCCCGAGTAATCCTAACCCCAGCTGAAACCTAAAGCCTAACCCAACGTCACATCTCCTTTCTAAATTTACTCCCCAAGTCGGGTTGAGTCCTCCCCAAGCAGGGTTGAGAGAGTAGTATTAAAGCCAAGTCGGCATTGTAGTAGCCCAAAATTCGGAAGAGAAAGAGGACAGATGTAGACCAAAAGGAAGGGTAATGGGCAGAGGACAGGAGAGGGAAAGAAAAGGATGATGAAAAGGGAAAAGTCAAAGGGGAAAGAGGAAAAGACTGGAAAAGAAGAAAGGAAGAAAAAAGGAAAAATGAGAGCCAAAAAGTCTGGCAGAATTGGAAAAAAGCAATAAGCTAAAAAAGATATTATAAGAAAGCCACAGAAAGCCAAGGAGGCGGGATCAGAGGGAGAGTATAAATAGGAGCCTCAAATACAGAGCTCTTCAGTATGCCCTCGCCTGAGGAAGAAGCAACACCTTCGAAACGTCGCGACAAGGGCATACTCATTTAATTTTTTCAATTTTACGTTAGTTTGTTGTTTTAGTTTGTTATTTTGGGGGATTTTATTTCATGTTTTGATTCATGTTTTATTGATTTTCCTTAAAAACTCAAATCAGAGATACATCAAAACTAAATGAAAAAACCACACAGAAAACAAATTGGGATGGAAAATACTTTATTGGAAACGAGCCAAAGTAACGGACACGGACAATGAGAACCTGTAAAAAACAAATACTTACCTTTTGAAATTTAAAACAAAAACCGTACTTACCTGAAAAGAAAAAACCTGTAAAAGAAATACTTACCTTGAAAATAAAAAATACTTATGGAGGTAGAGGGATGTGAGGCTGTGGACCATCGGGGTTGATGGCCCGTGCACGCCCTGTTCCTCCTTCGGGAGGGACAGGTTCTTTTTCTTCAATCCTAACCAGCCAGTGCCTCGCTCCGGTTGGTCTTGCAGTCTCACTCCTAGTTAAAGCTCAATCTAGCATCTATGCCCTACCCCAGTCATTTAACCTAACCCTAACCAATTTGTTTATCTCAAATTACCCAACCTAAATTTGGATTTTGGCCCTATTGTATATACCCCCTGATCTAATCTGGCCCTAAACAACCTGAAATTTGGATACTTTAATTCTACTTCTTTCCTGGAAATGAAATCTTAAACCTTACCCCAGTACTGGATCTGAAGCCCGAGTAATCCTAACCCCAGCTGAAACCTAAAGCCTAACCCAACGTCACATCTCCTTTCTAAATTTACTCCCCAAGTCGGGTTGAGTCCTCCCCAAGCAGGGTTGAGAGAGTAGTATTAAAGCCAAGTCGGCATTGTAGTAGCCCAAAATTCGGAAGAGAAAGAGGACAGATGTAGACCAAAAGGAAGGGTAATGGGCAGAGGACAGGAGAGGGAAAGAAAAGGATGATGAAAAGGGAAAAGTCAAAGGGGAAAGAGGAAAAGACTGGAAAAGAAGAAAGGAAGAAAAAAGGAAAAATGAGAGCCAAAAAGTCTGGCAGAATTGGAAAAAAGCAATAAGCTAAAAAAGATATTATAAGAAAGCCACAGAAAGCCAAGGAGGCGGGATCAGAGGGAGAGTATAAATAGGAGCCTCAAATACAGAGCTCTTCAGTATGCCCTCGCCTGAGGAAGAAGCAACACCTTCGAAACGTCGCGACAAGGGCATACTCATTTAATTTTTTCAATTTTACGTTAGTTTGTTGTTTTAGTTTGTTATTTTGGGGGATTTTATTTCATGTTTTGATTCATGTTTTATTGATTTTCCTTAAAAACTCAAATCAGAGATACATCAAAACTAAATGAAAAAACCACACAGAAAACAAATTGGGATGGAAAATACTTTATTGGAAACGAGCCAAAGTAACGGACACGGACAATGAGAACCTGTAAAAAACAAATACTTACCTTTTGAAATTTAAAACAAAAACCGTACTTACCTGAAAAGAAAAAACCTGTAAAAGAAATACTTACCTTGAAAATAAAAAATACTTATGGAGGTAGAGGGATGTGAGGCTGTGGACCATCGGGGTTGATGGCCCGTGCACGCCCTGTTCCTCCTTCGGGAGGGACAGGTTCTTTTTCTTCAATCCTAACCAGCCAGTGCCTCGCTCCGGTTGGTCTTGCAGTCTCACTCCTAGTTAAAGCTCAATCTAGCATCTATGCCCTACCCCAGTCATTTAACCTAACCCTAACCAATTTGTTTATCTCAAATTACCCAACCTAAATTTGGATTTTGGCCCTATTGTATATACCCCCTGATCTAATCTGGCCCTAAACAACCTGAAATTTGGATACTTTAATTCTACTTCTTTCCTGGAAATGAAATCTTAAACCTTACCCCAGTACTGGATCTGAAGCCCGAGTAATCCTAACCCCAGCTGAAACCTAAAGCCTAACCCAACGTCACATCTCCTTTCTAAATTTACTCCCCAAGTCGGGTTGAGTCCTCCCCAAGCAGGGTTGAGAGAGTAGTATTAAAGCCAAGTCGGCATTGTAGTAGCCCAAAATTCGGAAGAGAAAGAGGACAGATGTAGACCAAAAGGAAGGGTAATGGGCAGAGGACAGGAGAGGGAAAGAAAAGGATGATGAAAAGGGAAAAGTCAAAGGGGAAAGAGGAAAAGACTGGAAAAGAAGAAAGGAAGAAAAAAGGAAAAATGAGAGCCAAAAAGTCTGGCAGAATTGGAAAAAAGCAATAAGCTAAAAAAGATATTATAAGAAAGCCACAGAAAGCCAAGGAGGCGGGATCAGAGGGAGAGTATAAATAGGAGCCTCAAATACAGAGCTCTTCAGTATGCCCTCGCCTGAGGAAGAAGCAACACCTTCGAAACGTCGCGACAAGGGCATACTCATTTAATTTTTTCAATTTTACGTTAGTTTGTTGTTTTAGTTTGTTATTTTGGGGGATTTTATTTCATGTTTTGATTCATGTTTTATTGATTTTCCTTAAAAACTCAAATCAGAGATACATCAAAACTAAATGAAAAAACCACACAGAAAACAAATTGGGATGGAAAATACTTTATTGGAAACGAGCCAAAGTAACGGACACGGACAATGAGAACCTGTAAAAAACAAATACTTACCTTTTGAAATTTAAAACAAAAACCGTACTTACCTGAAAAGAAAAAACCTGTAAAAGAAATACTTACCTTGAAAATAAAAAATACTTATGGAGGTAGAGGGATGTGAGGCTGTGGACCATCGGGGTTGATGGCCCGTGCACGCCCTGTTCCTCCTTCGGGAGGGACAGGTTCTTTTTCTTCAATCCTAACCAGCCAGTGCCTCGCTCCGGTTGGTCTTGCAGTCTCACTCCTAGTTAAAGCTCAATCTAGCATCTATGCCCTACCCCAGTCATTTAACCTAACCCTAACCAATTTGTTTATCTCAAATTACCCAACCTAAATTTGGATTTTGGCCCTATTGTATATACCCCCTGATCTAATCTGGCCCTAAACAACCTGAAATTTGGATACTTTAATTCTACTTCTTTCCTGGAAATGAAATCTTAAACCTTACCCCAGTACTGGATCTGAAGCCCGAGTAATCCTAACCCCAGCTGAAACCTAAAGCCTAACCCAACGTCACATCTCCTTTCTAAATTTACTCCCCAAGTCGGGTTGAGTCCTCCCCAAGCAGGGTTGAGAGAGTAGTATTAAAGCCAAGTCGGCATTGTAGTAGCCCAAAATTCGGAAGAGAAAGAGGACAGATGTAGACCAAAAGGAAGGGTAATGGGCAGAGGACAGGAGAGGGAAAGAAAAGGATGATGAAAAGGGAAAAGTCAAAGGGGAAAGAGGAAAAGACTGGAAAAGAAGAAAGGAAGAAAAAAGGAAAAATGAGAGCCAAAAAGTCTGGCAGAATTGGAAAAAAGCAATAAGCTAAAAAAGATATTATAAGAAAGCCACAGAAAGCCAAGGAGGCGGGATCAGAGGGAGAGTATAAATAGGAGCCTCAAATACAGAGCTCTTCAGTATGCCCTCGCCTGAGGAAGAAGCAACACCTTCGAAACGTCGCGACAAGGGCATACTCATTTAATTTTTTCAATTTTACGTTAGTTTGTTGTTTTAGTTTGTTATTTTGGGGGATTTTATTTCATGTTTTGATTCATGTTTTATTGATTTTCCTTAAAAACTCAAATCAGAGATACATCAAAACTAAATGAAAAAACCACACAGAAAACAAATTGGGATGGAAAATACTTTATTGGAAACGAGCCAAAGTAACGGACACGGACAATGAGAACCTGTAAAAAACAAATACTTACCTTTTGAAATTTAAAACAAAAACCGTACTTACCTGAAAAGAAAAAACCTGTAAAAGAAATACTTACCTTGAAAATAAAAAATACTTATGGAGGTAGAGGGATGTGAGGCTGTGGACCATCGGGGTTGATGGCCCGTGCACGCCCTGTTCCTCCTTCGGGAGGGACAGGTTCTTTTTCTTCAATCCTAACCAGCCAGTGCCTCGCTCCGGTTGGTCTTGCAGTCTCACTCCTAGTTAAAGCTCAATCTAGCATCTATGCCCTACCCCAGTCATTTAACCTAACCCTAACCAATTTGTTTATCTCAAATTACCCAACCTAAATTTGGATTTTGGCCCTATTGTATATACCCCCTGATCTAATCTGGCCCTAAACAACCTGAAATTTGGATACTTTAATTCTACTTCTTTCCTGGAAATGAAATCTTAAACCTTACCCCAGTACTGGATCTGAAGCCCGAGTAATCCTAACCCCAGCTGAAACCTAAAGCCTAACCCAACGTCACATCTCCTTTCTAAATTTACTCCCCAAGTCGGGTTGAGTCCTCCCCAAGCAGGGTTGAGAGAGTAGTATTAAAGCCAAGTCGGCATTGTAGTAGCCCAAAATTCGGAAGAGAAAGAGGACAGATGTAGACCAAAAGGAAGGGTAATGGGCAGAGGACAGGAGAGGGAAAGAAAAGGATGATGAAAAGGGAAAAGTCAAAGGGGAAAGAGGAAAAGACTGGAAAAGAAGAAAGGAAGAAAAAAGGAAAAATGAGAGCCAAAAAGTCTGGCAGAATTGGAAAAAAGCAATAAGCTAAAAAAGATATTATAAGAAAGCCACAGAAAGCCAAGGAGGCGGGATCAGAGGGAGAGTATAAATAGGAGCCTCAAATACAGAGCTCTTCAGTATGCCCTCGCCTGAGGAAGAAGCAACACCTTCGAAACGTCGCGACAAGGGCATACTCATTTAATTTTTTCAATTTTACGTTAGTTTGTTGTTTTAGTTTGTTATTTTGGGGGATTTTATTTCATGTTTTGATTCATGTTTTATTGATTTTCCTTAAAAACTCAAATCAGAGATACATCAAAACTAAATGAAAAAACCACACAGAAAACAAATTGGGATGGAAAATACTTTATTGGAAACGAGCCAAAGTAACGGACACGGACAATGAGAACCTGTAAAAAACAAATACTTACCTTTTGAAATTTAAAACAAAAACCGTACTTACCTGAAAAGAAAAAACCTGTAAAAGAAATACTTACCTTGAAAATAAAAAATACTTATGGAGGTAGAGGGATGTGAGGCTGTGGACCATCGGGGTTGATGGCCCGTGCACGCCCTGTTCCTCCTTCGGGAGGGACAGGTTCTTTTTCTTCAATCCTAACCAGCCAGTGCCTCGCTCCGGTTGGTCTTGCAGTCTCACTCCTAGTTAAAGCTCAATCTAGCATCTATGCCCTACCCCAGTCATTTAACCTAACCCTAACCAATTTGTTTATCTCAAATTACCCAACCTAAATTTGGATTTTGGCCCTATTGTATATACCCCCTGATCTAATCTGGCCCTAAACAACCTGAAATTTGGATACTTTAATTCTACTTCTTTCCTGGAAATGAAATCTTAAACCTTACCCCAGTACTGGATCTGAAGCCCGAGTAATCCTAACCCCAGCTGAAACCTAAAGCCTAACCCAACGTCACATCTCCTTTCTAAATTTACTCCCCAAGTCGGGTTGAGTCCTCCCCAAGCAGGGTTGAGAGAGTAGTATTAAAGCCAAGTCGGCATTGTAGTAGCCCAAAATTCGGAAGAGAAAGAGGACAGATGTAGACCAAAAGGAAGGGTAATGGGCAGAGGACAGGAGAGGGAAAGAAAAGGATGATGAAAAGGGAAAAGTCAAAGGGGAAAGAGGAAAAGACTGGAAAAGAAGAAAGGAAGAAAAAAGGAAAAATGAGAGCCAAAAAGTCTGGCAGAATTGGAAAAAAGCAATAAGCTAAAAAAGATATTATAAGAAAGCCACAGAAAGCCAAGGAGGCGGGATCAGAGGGAGAGTATAAATAGGAGCCTCAAATACAGAGCTCTTCAGTATGCCCTCGCCTGAGGAAGAAGCAACACCTTCGAAACGTCGCGACAAGGGCATACTCATTTAATTTTTTCAATTTTACGTTAGTTTGTTGTTTTAGTTTGTTATTTTGGGGGATTTTATTTCATGTTTTGATTCATGTTTTATTGATTTTCCTTAAAAACTCAAATCAGAGATACATCAAAACTAAATGAAAAAACCACACAGAAAACAAATTGGGATGGAAAATACTTTATTGGAAACGAGCCAAAGTAACGGACACGGACAATGAGAACCTGTAAAAAACAAATACTTACCTTTTGAAATTTAAAACAAAAACCGTACTTACCTGAAAAGAAAAAACCTGTAAAAGAAATACTTACCTTGAAAATAAAAAATACTTATGGAGGTAGAGGGATGTGAGGCTGTGGACCATCGGGGTTGATGGCCCGTGCACGCCCTGTTCCTCCTTCGGGAGGGACAGGTTCTTTTTCTTCAATCCTAACCAGCCAGTGCCTCGCTCCGGTTGGTCTTGCAGTCTCACTCCTAGTTAAAGCTCAATCTAGCATCTATGCCCTACCCCAGTCATTTAACCTAACCCTAACCAATTTGTTTATCTCAAATTACCCAACCTAAATTTGGATTTTGGCCCTATTGTATATACCCCCTGATCTAATCTGGCCCTAAACAACCTGAAATTTGGATACTTTAATTCTACTTCTTTCCTGGAAATGAAATCTTAAACCTTACCCCAGTACTGGATCTGAAGCCCGAGTAATCCTAACCCCAGCTGAAACCTAAAGCCTAACCCAACGTCACATCTCCTTTCTAAATTTACTCCCCAAGTCGGGTTGAGTCCTCCCCAAGCAGGGTTGAGAGAGTAGTATTAAAGCCAAGTCGGCATTGTAGTAGCCCAAAATTCGGAAGAGAAAGAGGACAGATGTAGACCAAAAGGAAGGGTAATGGGCAGAGGACAGGAGAGGGAAAGAAAAGGATGATGAAAAGGGAAAAGTCAAAGGGGAAAGAGGAAAAGACTGGAAAAGAAGAAAGGAAGAAAAAAGGAAAAATGAGAGCCAAAAAGTCTGGCAGAATTGGAAAAAAGCAATAAGCTAAAAAAGATATTATAAGAAAGCCACAGAAAGCCAAGGAGGCGGGATCAGAGGGAGAGTATAAATAGGAGCCTCAAATACAGAGCTCTTCAGTATGCCCTCGCCTGAGGAAGAAGCAACACCTTCGAAACGTCGCGACAAGGGCATACTCATTTAATTTTTTCAATTTTACGTTAGTTTGTTGTTTTAGTTTGTTATTTTGGGGGATTTTATTTCATGTTTTGATTCATGTTTTATTGAT
This sequence comes from Maylandia zebra, assembly GCF_041146795.1. Lineage (NCBI taxonomy): Eukaryota > Metazoa > Chordata > Actinopteri > Cichliformes > Cichlidae > Maylandia > Maylandia zebra. Next base: position 11,457,164 of record NC_135169.1, on the reverse strand, counting down.
TTTCCTTAAAAACTCAAATCAGAGATACATCAAAACTAAATGAAAAAACCACACAGAAAACAAATTGGGATGGAAAATACTTTATTGGAAACGAGCCAAAGTAACGGACACGGACAATGAGAACCTGTAAAAAACAAATACTTACCTTTTGAAATTTAAAACAAAAACCGTACTTACCTGAAAAGAAAAAACCTGTAAAAGAAATACTTACCTTGAAAATAAAAAATACTTATGGAGGTAGAGGGATGTGAGGCTGTGGACCATCGGGGTTGATGGCCCGTGCACGCCCTGTTCCTCCTTCGGGAGGGACAGGTTCTTTTTCTTCAATCCTAACCAGCCAGTGCCTCGCTCCGGTTGGTCTTGCAGTCTCACTCCTAGTTAAAGCTCAATCTAGCATCTATGCCCTACCCCAGTCATTTAACCTAACCCTAACCAATTTGTTTATCTCAAATTACCCAACCTAAATTTGGATTTTGGCCCTATTGTATATACCCCCTGATCTAATCTGGCCCTAAACAACCTGAAATTTGGATACTTTAATTCTACTTCTTTCCTGGAAATGAAATCTTAAACCTTACCCCAGTACTGGATCTGAAGCCCGAGTAATCCTAACCCCAGCTGAAACCTAAAGCCTAACCCAACGTCACATCTCCTTTCTAAATTTACTCCCCAAGTCGGGTTGAGTCCTCCCCAAGCAGGGTTGAGAGAGTAGTATTAAAGCCAAGTCGGCATTGTAGTAGCCCAAAATTCGGAAGAGAAAGAGGACAGATGTAGACCAAAAGGAAGGGTAATGGGCAGAGGACAGGAGAGGGAAAGAAAAGGATGATGAAAAGGGAAAAGTCAAAGGGGAAAGAGGAAAAGACTGGAAAAGAAGAAAGGAAGAAAAAAGGAAAAATGAGAGCCAAAAAGTCTGGCAGAATTGGAAAAAAGCAATAAGCTAAAAAAGATATTATAAGAAAGCCACAGAAAGCCAAGGAGGCGGGATCAGAGGGAGAGTATAAATAGGAGCCTCAAATACAGAGCTCTTCAGTATGCCCTCGCCTGAGGAAGAAGCAACACCTTCGAAACGTCGCGACAAGGGCATACTCATTTAATTTTTTCAATTTTACGTTAGTTTGTTGTTTTAGTTTGTTATTTTGGGGGATTTTATTTCATGTTTTGATTCATGTTTTATTGATTTTCCTTAAAAACTCAAATCAGAGATACATCAAAACTAAATGAAAAAACCACACAGAAAACAAATTGGGATGGAAAATACTTTATTGGAAACGAGCCAAAGTAACGGACACGGACAATGAGAACCTGTAAAAAACAAATACTTACCTTTTGAAATTTAAAACAAAAACCGTACTTACCTGAAAAGAAAAAACCTGTAAAAGAAATACTTACCTTGAAAATAAAAAATACTTATGGAGGTAGAGGGATGTGAGGCTGTGGACCATCGGGGTTGATGGCCCGTGCACGCCCTGTTCCTCCTTCGGGAGGGACAGGTTCTTTTTCTTCAATCCTAACCAGCCAGTGCCTCGCTCCGGTTGGTCTTGCAGTCTCACTCCTAGTTAAAGCTCAATCTAGCATCTATGCCCTACCCCAGTCATTTAACCTAACCCTAACCAATTTGTTTATCTCAAATTACCCAACCTAAATTTGGATTTTGGCCCTATTGTATATACCCCCTGATCTAATCTGGCCCTAAACAACCTGAAATTTGGATACTTTAATTCTACTTCTTTCCTGGAAATGAAATCTTAAACCTTACCCCAGTACTGGATCTGAAGCCCGAGTAATCCTAACCCCAGCTGAAACCTAAAGCCTAACCCAACGTCACATCTCCTTTCTAAATTTACTCCCCAAGTCGGGTTGAGTCCTCCCCAAGCAGGGTTGAGAGAGTAGTATTAAAGCCAAGTCGGCATTGTAGTAGCCCAAAATTCGGAAGAGAAAGAGGACAGATGTAGACCAAAAGGAAGGGTAATGGGCAGAGGACAGGAGAGGGAAAGAAAAGGATGATGAAAAGGGAAAAGTCAAAGGGGAAAGAGGAAAAGACTGGAAAAGAAGAAAGGAAGAAAAAAGGAAAAATGAGAGCCAAAAAGTCTGGCAGAATTGGAAAAAAGCAATAAGCTAAAAAAGATATTATAAGAAAGCCACAGAAAGCCAAGGAGGCGGGATCAGAGGGAGAGTATAAATAGGAGCCTCAAATACAGAGCTCTTCAGTATGCCCTCGCCTGAGGAAGAAGCAACACCTTCGAAACGTCGCGACAAGGGCATACTCATTTAATTTTTTCAATTTTACGTTAGTTTGTTGTTTTAGTTTGTTATTTTGGGGGATTTTATTTCATGTTTTGATTCATGTTTTATTGATTTTCCTTAAAAACTCAAATCAGAGATACATCAAAACTAAATGAAAAAACCACACAGAAAACAAATTGGGATGGAAAATACTTTATTGGAAACGAGCCAAAGTAACGGACACGGACAATGAGAACCTGTAAAAAACAAATACTTACCTTTTGAAATTTAAAACAAAAACCGTACTTACCTGAAAAGAAAAAACCTGTAAAAGAAATACTTACCTTGAAAATAAAAAATACTTATGGAGGTAGAGGGATGTGAGGCTGTGGACCATCGGGGTTGATGGCCCGTGCACGCCCTGTTCCTCCTTCGGGAGGGACAGGTTCTTTTTCTTCAATCCTAACCAGCCAGTGCCTCGCTCCGGTTGGTCTTGCAGTCTCACTCCTAGTTAAAGCTCAATCTAGCATCTATGCCCTACCCCAGTCATTTAACCTAACCCTAACCAATTTGTTTATCTCAAATTACCCAACCTAAATTTGGATTTTGGCCCTATTGTATATACCCCCTGATCTAATCTGGCCCTAAACAACCTGAAATTTGGATACTTTAATTCTACTTCTTTCCTGGAAATGAAATCTTAAACCTTACCCCAGTACTGGATCTGAAGCCCGAGTAATCCTAACCCCAGCTGAAACCTAAAGCCTAACCCAACGTCACATCTCCTTTCTAAATTTACTCCCCAAGTCGGGTTGAGTCCTCCCCAAGCAGGGTTGAGAGAGTAGTATTAAAGCCAAGTCGGCATTGTAGTAGCCCAAAATTCGGAAGAGAAAGAGGACAGATGTAGACCAAAAGGAAGGGTAATGGGCAGAGGACAGGAGAGGGAAAGAAAAGGATGATGAAAAGGGAAAAGTCAAAGGGGAAAGAGGAAAAGACTGGAAAAGAAGAAAGGAAGAAAAAAGGAAAAATGAGAGCCAAAAAGTCTGGCAGAATTGGAAAAAAGCAATAAGCTAAAAAAGATATTATAAGAAAGCCACAGAAAGCCAAGGAGGCGGGATCAGAGGGAGAGTATAAATAGGAGCCTCAAATACAGAGCTCTTCAGTATGCCCTCGCCTGAGGAAGAAGCAACACCTTCGAAACGTCGCGACAAGGGCATACTCATTTAATTTTTTCAATTTTACGTTAGTTTGTTGTTTTAGTTTGTTATTTTGGGGGATTTTATTTCATGTTTTGATTCATGTTTTATTGATTTTCCTTAAAAACTCAAATCAGAGATACATCAAAACTAAATGAAAAAACCACACAGAAAACAAATTGGGATGGAAAATACTTTATTGGAAACGAGCCAAAGTAACGGACACGGACAATGAGAACCTGTAAAAAACAAATACTTACCTTTTGAAATTTAAAACAAAAACCGTACTTACCTGAAAAGAAAAAACCTGTAAAAGAAATACTTACCTTGAAAATAAAAAATACTTATGGAGGTAGAGGGATGTGAGGCTGTGGACCATCGGGGTTGATGGCCCGTGCACGCCCTGTTCCTCCTTCGGGAGGGACAGGTTCTTTTTCTTCAATCCTAACCAGCCAGTGCCTCGCTCCGGTTGGTCTTGCAGTCTCACTCCTAGTTAAAGCTCAATCTAGCATCTATGCCCTACCCCAGTCATTTAACCTAACCCTAACCAATTTGTTTATCTCAAATTACCCAACCTAAATTTGGATTTTGGCCCTATTGTATATACCCCCTGATCTAATCTGGCCCTAAACAACCTGAAATTTGGATACTTTAATTCTACTTCTTTCCTGGAAATGAAATCTTAAACCTTACCCCAGTACTGGATCTGAAGCCCGAGTAATCCTAACCCCAGCTGAAACCTAAAGCCTAACCCAACGTCACATCTCCTTTCTAAATTTACTCCCCAAGTCGGGTTGAGTCCTCCCCAAGCAGGGTTGAGAGAGTAGTATTAAAGCCAAGTCGGCATTGTAGTAGCCCAAAATTCGGAAGAGAAAGAGGACAGATGTAGACCAAAAGGAAGGGTAATGGGCAGAGGACAGGAGAGGGAAAGAAAAGGATGATGAAAAGGGAAAAGTCAAAGGGGAAAGAGGAAAAGACTGGAAAAGAAGAAAGGAAGAAAAAAGGAAAAATGAGAGCCAAAAAGTCTGGCAGAATTGGAAAAAAGCAATAAGCTAAAAAAGATATTATAAGAAAGCCACAGAAAGCCAAGGAGGCGGGATCAGAGGGAGAGTATAAATAGGAGCCTCAAATACAGAGCTCTTCAGTATGCCCTCGCCTGAGGAAGAAGCAACACCTTCGAAACGTCGCGACAAGGGCATACTCATTTAATTTTTTCAATTTTACGTTAGTTTGTTGTTTTAGTTTGTTATTTTGGGGGATTTTATTTCATGTTTTGATTCATGTTTTATTGATTTTCCTTAAAAACTCAAATCAGAGATACATCAAAACTAAATGAAAAAACCACACAGAAAACAAATTGGGATGGAAAATACTTTATTGGAAACGAGCCAAAGTAACGGACACGGACAATGAGAACCTGTAAAAAACAAATACTTACCTTTTGAAATTTAAAACAAAAACCGTACTTACCTGAAAAGAAAAAACCTGTAAAAGAAATACTTACCTTGAAAATAAAAAATACTTATGGAGGTAGAGGGATGTGAGGCTGTGGACCATCGGGGTTGATGGCCCGTGCACGCCCTGTTCCTCCTTCGGGAGGGACAGGTTCTTTTTCTTCAATCCTAACCAGCCAGTGCCTCGCTCCGGTTGGTCTTGCAGTCTCACTCCTAGTTAAAGCTCAATCTAGCATCTATGCCCTACCCCAGTCATTTAACCTAACCCTAACCAATTTGTTTATCTCAAATTACCCAACCTAAATTTGGATTTTGGCCCTATTGTATATACCCCCTGATCTAATCTGGCCCTAAACAACCTGAAATTTGGATACTTTAATTCTACTTCTTTCCTGGAAATGAAATCTTAAACCTTACCCCAGTACTGGATCTGAAGCCCGAGTAATCCTAACCCCAGCTGAAACCTAAAGCCTAACCCAACGTCACATCTCCTTTCTAAATTTACTCCCCAAGTCGGGTTGAGTCCTCCCCAAGCAGGGTTGAGAGAGTAGTATTAAAGCCAAGTCGGCATTGTAGTAGCCCAAAATTCGGAAGAGAAAGAGGACAGATGTAGACCAAAAGGAAGGGTAATGGGCAGAGGACAGGAGAGGGAAAGAAAAGGATGATGAAAAGGGAAAAGTCAAAGGGGAAAGAGGAAAAGACTGGAAAAGAAGAAAGGAAGAAAAAAGGAAAAATGAGAGCCAAAAAGTCTGGCAGAATTGGAAAAAAGCAATAAGCTAAAAAAGATATTATAAGAAAGCCACAGAAAGCCAAGGAGGCGGGATCAGAGGGAGAGTATAAATAGGAGCCTCAAATACAGAGCTCTTCAGTATGCCCTCGCCTGAGGAAGAAGCAACACCTTCGAAACGTCGCGACAAGGGCATACTCATTTAATTTTTTCAATTTTACGTTAGTTTGTTGTTTTAGTTTGTTATTTTGGGGGATTTTATTTCATGTTTTGATTCATGTTTTATTGATTTTCCTTAAAAACTCAAATCAGAGATACATCAAAACTAAATGAAAAAACCACACAGAAAACAAATTGGGATGGAAAATACTTTATTGGAAACGAGCCAAAGTAACGGACACGGACAATGAGAACCTGTAAAAAACAAATACTTACCTTTTGAAATTTAAAACAAAAACCGTACTTACCTGAAAAGAAAAAACCTGTAAAAGAAATACTTACCTTGAAAATAAAAAATACTTATGGAGGTAGAGGGATGTGAGGCTGTGGACCATCGGGGTTGATGGCCCGTGCACGCCCTGTTCCTCCTTCGGGAGGGACAGGTTCTTTTTCTTCAATCCTAACCAGCCAGTGCCTCGCTCCGGTTGGTCTTGCAGTCTCACTCCTAGTTAAAGCTCAATCTAGCATCTATGCCCTACCCCAGTCATTTAACCTAACCCTAACCAATTTGTTTATCTCAAATTACCCAACCTAAATTTGGATTTTGGCCCTATTGTATATACCCCCTGATCTAATCTGGCCCTAAACAACCTGAAATTTGGATACTTTAATTCTACTTCTTTCCTGGAAATGAAATCTTAAACCTTACCCCAGTACTGGATCTGAAGCCCGAGTAATCCTAACCCCAGCTGAAACCTAAAGCCTAACCCAACGTCACATCTCCTTTCTAAATTTACTCCCCAAGTCGGGTTGAGTCCTCCCCAAGCAGGGTTGAGAGAGTAGTATTAAAGCCAAGTCGGCATTGTAGTAGCCCAAAATTCGGAAGAGAAAGAGGACAGATGTAGACCAAAAGGAAGGGTAATGGGCAGAGGACAGGAGAGGGAAAGAAAAGGATGATGAAAAGGGAAAAGTCAAAGGGGAAAGAGGAAAAGACTGGAAAAGAAGAAAGGAAGAAAAAAGGAAAAATGAGAGCCAAAAAGTCTGGCAGAATTGGAAAAAAGCAATAAGCTAAAAAAGATATTATAAGAAAGCCACAGAAAGCCAAGGAGGCGGGATCAGAGGGAGAGTATAAATAGGAGCCTCAAATACAGAGCTCTTCAGTATGCCCTCGCCTGAGGAAGAAGCAACACCTTCGAAACGTCGCGACAAGGGCATACTCATTTAATTTTTTCAATTTTACGTTAGTTTGTTGTTTTAGTTTGTTATTTTGGGGGATTTTATTTCATGTTTTGATTCATGTTTTATTGATTTTCCTTAAAAACTCAAATCAGAGATACATCAAAACTAAATGAAAAAACCACACAGAAAACAAATTGGGATGGAAAATACTTTATTGGAAACGAGCCAAAGTAACGGACACGGACAATGAGAACCTGTAAAAAACAAATACTTACCTTTTGAAATTTAAAACAAAAACCGTACTTACCTGAAAAGAAAAAACCTGTAAAAGAAATACTTACCTTGAAAATAAAAAATACTTATGGAGGTAGAGGGATGTGAGGCTGTGGACCATCGGGGTTGATGGCCCGTGCACGCCCTGTTCCTCCTTCGGGAGGGACAGGTTCTTTTTCTTCAATCCTAACCAGCCAGTGCCTCGCTCCGGTTGGTCTTGCAGTCTCACTCCTAGTTAAAGCTCAATCTAGCATCTATGCCCTACCCCAGTCATTTAACCTAACCCTAACCAATTTGTTTATCTCAAATTACCCAACCTAAATTTGGATTTTGGCCCTATTGTATATACCCCCTGATCTAATCTGGCCCTAAACAACCTGAAATTTGGATACTTTAATTCTACTTCTTTCCTGGAAATGAAATCTTAAACCTTACCCCAGTACTGGATCTGAAGCCCGAGTAATCCTAACCCCAGCTGAAACCTAAAGCCTAACCCAACGTCACATCTCCTTTCTAAATTTACTCCCCAAGTCGGGTTGAGTCCTCCCCAAGCAGGGTTGAGAGAGTAGTATTAAAGCCAAGTCGGCATTGTAGTAGCCCAAAATTCGGAAGAGAAAGAGGACAGATGTAGACCAAAAGGAAGGGTAATGGGCAGAGGACAGGAGAGGGAAAGAAAAGGATGATGAAAAGGGAAAAGTCAAAGGGGAAAGAGGAAAAGACTGGAAAAGAAGAAAGGAAGAAAAAAGGAAAAATGAGAGCCAAAAAGTCTGGCAGAATTGGAAAAAAGCAATAAGCTAAAAAAGATATTATAAGAAAGCCACAGAAAGCCAAGGAGGCGGGATCAGAGGGAGAGTATAAATAGGAGCCTCAAATACAGAGCTCTTCAGTATGCCCTCGCCTGAGGAAGAAGCAACACCTTCGAAACGTCGCGACAAGGGCATACTCATTTAATTTTTTCAATTTTACGTTAGTTTGTTGTTTTAGTTTGTTATTTTGGGGGATTTTATTTCATGTTTTGATTCATGTTTTATTGATTTTCCTTAAAAACTCAAATCAGAGATACATCAAAACTAAATGAAAAAACCACACAGAAAACAAATTGGGATGGAAAATACTTTATTGGAAACGAGCCAAAGTAACGGACACGGACAATGAGAACCTGTAAAAAACAAATACTTACCTTTTGAAATTTAAAACAAAAACCGTACTTACCTGAAAAGAAAAAACCTGTAAAAGAAATACTTACCTTGAAAATAAAAAATACTTATGGAGGTAGAGGGATGTGAGGCTGTGGACCATCGGGGTTGATGGCCCGTGCACGCCCTGTTCCTCCTTCGGGAGGGACAGGTTCTTTTTCTTCAATCCTAACCAGCCAGTGCCTCGCTCCGGTTGGTCTTGCAGTCTCACTCCTAGTTAAAGCTCAATCTAGCATCTATGCCCTACCCCAGTCATTTAACCTAACCCTAACCAATTTGTTTATCTCAAATTACCCAACCTAAATTTGGATTTTGGCCCTATTGTATATACCCCCTGATCTAATCTGGCCCTAAACAACCTGAAATTTGGATACTTTAATTCTACTTCTTTCCTGGAAATGAAATCTTAAACCTTACCCCAGTACTGGATCTGAAGCCCGAGTAATCCTAACCCCAGCTGAAACCTAAAGCCTAACCCAACGTCACATCTCCTTTCTAAATTTACTCCCCAAGTCGGGTTGAGTCCTCCCCAAGCAGGGTTGAGAGAGTAGTATTAAAGCCAAGTCGGCATTGTAGTAGCCCAAAATTCGGAAGAGAAAGAGGACAGATGTAGACCAAAAGGAAGGGTAATGGGCAGAGGACAGGAGAGGGAAAGAAAAGGATGATGAAAAGGGAAAAGTCAAAGGGGAAAGAGGAAAAGACTGGAAAAGAAGAAAGGAAGAAAAAAGGAAAAATGAGAGCCAAAAAGTCTGGCAGAATTGGAAAAAAGCAATAAGCTAAAAAAGATATTATAAGAAAGCCACAGAAAGCCAAGGAGGCGGGATCAGAGGGAGAGTATAAATAGGAGCCTCAAATACAGAGCTCTTCAGTATGCCCTCGCCTGAGGAAGAAGCAACACCTTCGAAACGTCGCGACAAGGGCATACTCATTTAATTTTTTCAATTTTACGTTAGTTTGTTGTTTTAGTTTGTTATTTTGGGGGATTTTATTTCATGTTTTGATTCATGTTTTATTGATTTTCCTTAAAAACTCAAATCAGAGATACATCAAAACTAAATGAAAAAACCACACAGAAAACAAATTGGGATGGAAAATACTTTATTGGAAACGAGCCAAAGTAACGGACACGGACAATGAGAACCTGTAAAAAACAAATACTTACCTTTTGAAATTTAAAACAAAAACCGTACTTACCTGAAAAGAAAAAACCTGTAAAAGAAATACTTACCTTGAAAATAAAAAATACTTATGGAGGTAGAGGGATGTGAGGCTGTGGACCATCGGGGTTGATGGCCCGTGCACGCCCTGTTCCTCCTTCGGGAGGGACAGGTTCTTTTTCTTCAATCCTAACCAGCCAGTGCCTCGCTCCGGTTGGTCTTGCAGTCTCACTCCTAGTTAAAGCTCAATCTAGCATCTATGCCCTACCCCAGTCATTTAACCTAACCCTAACCAATTTGTTTATCTCAAATTACCCAACCTAAATTTGGATTTTGGCCCTATTGTATATACCCCCTGATCTAATCTGGCCCTAAACAACCTGAAATTTGGATACTTTAATTCTACTTCTTTCCTGGAAATGAAATCTTAAACCTTACCCCAGTACTGGATCTGAAGCCCGAGTAATCCTAACCCCAGCTGAAACCTAAAGCCTAACCCAACGTCACATCTCCTTTCTAAATTTACTCCCCAAGTCGGGTTGAGTCCTCCCCAAGCAGGGTTGAGAGAGTAGTATTAAAGCCAAGTCGGCATTGTAGTAGCCCAAAATTCGGAAGAGAAAGAGGACAGATGTAGACCAAAAGGAAGGGTAATGGGCAGAGGACAGGAGAGGGAAAGAAAAGGATGATGAAAAGGGAAAAGTCAAAGGGGAAAGAGGAAAAGACTGGAAAAGAAGAAAGGAAGAAAAAAGGAAAAATGAGAGCCAAAAAGTCTGGCAGAATTGGAAAAAAGCAATAAGCTAAAAAAGATATTATAAGAAAGCCACAGAAAGCCAAGGAGGCGGGATCAGAGGGAGAGTATAAATAGGAGCCTCAAATACAGAGCTCTTCAGTATGCCCTCGCCTGAGGAAGAAGCAACACCTTCGAAACGTCGCGACAAGGGCATACTCATTTAATTTTTTCAATTTTACGTTAGTTTGTTGTTTTAGTTTGTTATTTTGGGGGATTTTATTTCATGTTTTGATTCATGTTTTATTGATTTTCCTTAAAAACTCAAATCAGAGATACATCAAAACTAAATGAAAAAACCACACAGAAAACAAATTGGGATGGAAAATACTTTATTGGAAACGAGCCAAAGTAACGGACACGGACAATGAGAACCTGTAAAAAACAAATACTTACCTTTTGAAATTTAAAACAAAAACCGTACTTACCTGAAAAGAAAAAACCTGTAAAAGAAATACTTACCTTGAAAATAAAAAATACTTATGGAGGTAGAGGGATGTGAGGCTGTGGACCATCGGGGTTGATGGCCCGTGCACGCCCTGTTCCTCCTTCGGGAGGGACAGGTTCTTTTTCTTCAATCCTAACCAGCCAGTGCCTCGCTCCGGTTGGTCTTGCAGTCTCACTCCTAGTTAAAGCTCAATCTAGCATCTATGCCCTACCCCAGTCATTTAACCTAACCCTAACCAATTTGTTTATCTCAAATTACCCAACCTAAATTTGGATTTTGGCCCTATTGTATATACCCCCTGATCTAATCTGGCCCTAAACAACCTGAAATTTGGATACTTTAATTCTACTTCTTTCCTGGAAATGAAATCTTAAACCTTACCCCAGTACTGGATCTGAAGCCCGAGTAATCCTAACCCCAGCTGAAACCTAAAGCCTAACCCAACGTCACATCTCCTTTCTAAATTTACTCCCCAAGTCGGGTTGAGTCCTCCCCAAGCAGGGTTGAGAGAGTAGTATTAAAGCCAAGTCGGCATTGTAGTAGCCCAAAATTCGGAAGAGAAAGAGGACAGATGTAGACCAAAAGGAAGGGTAATGGGCAGAGGACAGGAGAGGGAAAGAAAAGGATGATGAAAAGGGAAAAGTCAAAGGGGAAAGAGGAAAAGACTGGAAAAGAAGAAAGGAAGAAAAAAGGAAAAATGAGAGCCAAAAAGTCTGGCAGAATTGGAAAAAAGCAATAAGCTAAAAAAGATATTATAAGAAAGCCACAGAAAGCCAAGGAGGCGGGATCAGAGGGAGAGTATAAATAGGAGCCTCAAATACAGAGCTCTTCAGTATGCCCTCGCCTGAGGAAGAAGCAACACCTTCGAAACGTCGCGACAAGGGCATACTCATTTAATTTTTTCAATTTTACGTTAGTTTGTTGTTTTAGTTTGTTATTTTGGGGGATTTTATTTCATGTTTTGATTCATGTTTTATTGATTTTCCTTAAAAACTCAAATCAGAGATACATCAAAACTAAATGAAAAAACCACACAGAAAACAAATTGGGATGGAAAATACTTTATTGGAAACGAGCCAAAGTAACGGACACGGACAATGAGAACCTGTAAAAAACAAATACTTACCTTTTGAAATTTAAAACAAAAACCGTACTTACCTGAAAAGAAAAAACCTGTAAAAGAAATACTTACCTTGAAAATAAAAAATACTTATGGAGGTAGAGGGATGTGAGGCTGTGGACCATCGGGGTTGATGGCCCGTGCACGCCCTGTTCCTCCTTCGGGAGGGACAGGTTCTTTTTCTTCAATCCTTTCACCCCTAACCCTAACCCTAATCGAGCCCTCATCTTATCTTCTCCTAACCTTTCCCCTTTCCCCTAATAACCCCAATTGGCTTTATGTCCAACCCTAAATTCAGGTTGGAATATTTAAATATTTTAATCTTAAAGAAAAACAGAGGGTTGACCTAATGACAGTAAATTCATTATTGTGATGTCAAAGTATAAGTATAAAAATTATACACTCAAATATTAAAAAGTACTCACGCTAATAAATAAATAAATAAATACATTTACATGGTGTATAATTTCAGTCCATGTTGTATAATTCATTGTAGTATAATGTCAAGCCCTAATTTTAAAAGGATACAGGGAAACTGGAAAAACATTTAAAAAGAACGGTTTAAAACGCACAACAGACCAGAGGGTATAAAAGGAGCGCAGGCAGGAGAGAGAGCTCATTCTGCTTTCGACAGCCAAACAGTGCACATCTCCAGCAGCCAGCCATTGTTTTGAGCGCTTGGATTTTTGTTGGTTTTATTTTCTTTCGTGCCTCACAGGCCTGAGGAAGACCTTTTAGGGTCGAAACGTTGCCTGAGGCACGTTTGATTTTTTTCAACCGGAAAACACGGTTTTTTGTTTTTAGGGATTTTCAAGCCCCTGTGCTCTCTTTTAGTTGTTTGCAGAATTTTTATTTTTATTTATACTAAACAACCGAATACACGGGTTTCTTTTAAGGGATTTTTAAGCCTTCGGGCTCTCTTTTCGTTGTTTGGGACCGAATTTACGGTATTTTAGTTTCAGGGATTTTTAAGCCTTTGGGCTCTCTTTTAGTTGTTTGGAACCGAATTTACGGTGTTTTATTTTAAGGGATTTTGAAGCCTTGGGCTCTCTTTTAGTTGTTTAAAAACAAGTTTGTTTTATTTCATTTATATTTACAATAGTAAATTAAAAACCACTCGTCATGGCGGACGAGTGGCAAGTCGTCCGCTACGGAAGACGACGCCAACGTCCCTTCCTTGAGAACCGAGACAGGGATCGGGGGTTCTCCCGTGGGATGGCCCGTGCACCTTCCTTCTACCCTCGTAGGAGGAATCAATTCCCCTACCCTAACCCTAACCCATACGTTAGATTGCCATGAACCCAAATAGGGCCTAATTAATTCTCTAAAAGGCGATTCAACCTGACAGGGCCTAATTGGCCTCTTGAAAACTTTAAAAATTAAAGCCCAGAAAGGCATTAATTAATTACTATTATCTTATTTAATTGATGACACACTCCAAGGCGTGATCAACCTTGGGAGGGCCTTCCTTGGAGGAGGATGTCTAGTGTTAATGGCCGAAACATCCGATGATTCCAGGGTCCACTACTGATGATGTGTCCTTAAATATTACCTTAAAAATAATTAATATATACAATAATGTCAATTTAATGAGACAATAATAGGATAATACAATAAAATAAGGCTTATAATAAAGAGGAAAAACCCTGGGGGACCTTGCCGCCCGGGATGGGAGCAGGTATGGACAGTGCATTGGAGCCCGGCCCCCTTCGGGGACCGGTCTCCCAACTTTATCTTCCCCTAACCAGCCAGTGCCGCCTGACCACCCGCCTGGGTAGTGTGGGGTTCCCTGGGGGCTTCCTTCACTGGGCTGGGGGTGTCCCGACCCCCTCCCAATCCTAAACCTAACCACTTGAGAAAGACAAATGCTGGAAAGGAAATATGATGAGGGGGTGCCATTAAAACAATAAAAACAAAGAAAACCAAAAAAGGAATGTGAGATGGGGGTGCCATTAAAACAACAAAAACAATAAAAACAAAGAAAGCTAGAGTGCTAAGCCAGTGCTAACAAGAAAGCCAAGGTGCTTAGCTGATGCTGGAAAGGAAATATGATGAGGGGGTGCCATTAAAACAATAAAAACAAAGAAAACCAAAAAAGGAATGTGAGATGGGGGTGCCATTAAAACAACAAAAACAATAAAAACAAAGAAAGCTAGAGTGCTAAGCCAGTGCTAACAAGAAAGCCAATGTGCTTAGCTGATGCTGGAAAGGAAATATGATGAGGGGGTGCCATTAAAACAATAAAAACAAAGAAAACCAAAAAAGGAATGTGAGATGGGGGTGCCATTAAAACAATAAAAACAAAGAAAGCTAGAGTGCTAAGCCAGTGCTAACAAGAAAGCCAATGTGCTTAGCTGATGCTGGAAAGGAAATATGATGAGGGGGTGCCATTAAAACAATAAAAACAAAGAAAACCAAAAAAGGAATGTGAGAAGGGGGTGCCATTAAAACAATAAAAACAAAGGAAGCTAAAGTGCTAAGCTAATGCTAACAAGAAAGCCAAGGTGCTAAGCTAATGCTAACAATTGTATGACAGTGCCACATGATAAAGTACAATTTGTACATGGGACTAGTCAACTTTATATTGAGTTTCATGGATGCTAATATGGAAGCTAACATGATGCTATGGCTAAAGCTAATGATGGCAGTTCAAGGACACAACAGTGGTTGCCCTGGAGATCGATCAAGTGCATGATGGGAACCAGGAAGTCAGACCAGGCAGAGCACATGGAGCACAGGGAGCAGGTGGCAGACAGACCAGGGAGGAAGCCTCATTCGAAGAACAAGGTACAGGTATGTGGGAATACATGATAACAAATATAGGAAACGACTGAAGGAGAAGCATTTATATGATGATATTAATATTCTAAACTTGCAGAAGCTAATAGTCAATAATTGTGAGTTAATGAGTGAAATTTTCAAAGTCACGGACATACGTTAGATTTCCATGAACCCAAATAGGGCCTCATTAACTCTCTAAAAGGCGATTGAACCTGATGATATTAATACTTTAAACTTGCAGAAGCTTAAAGCTAATAATTGTGAATTAAGCAGGACATATGGATCATGCAATCAATCGGAGACCTCCGCGTCTCCGTGGCTGGGGTAGTCGCAGGCGGCCTTCGGGCACTGCCTTCGTCCCCCCAAGTGCAGACATGCAATCAATCGGAGACCTCCACGTCTCCGCGGCTGGGGCATTCGCAGGCGACCTTTGGACACTGCCTTCGTCCCCCCAAGCGCAGACCGCCCGGGGTGGCTCTTGAGTGAAATTCTCAAAGTCACGGACATACGTTAGATTGCCATGAACCCAAATAGGGCCTAATTAATTCTCTAAAAGGCGATTCAACCTGACAGGGCCTAATTGGCCTCTTGAAAACTTTAAAAATTAAAGCCCAGAAAGGCATTAATTAATTACTATTATCTTATTTAATTGATGACACACTCCAAGGCGTGATCAACCTTGGGAGGGCCTTCCTTGGAGGAGGATGTCTAGTGTTAATGGCCGAAACATCCGATGATTCCAGGGTCCACTACTGATGATGTGTCCTTAAATATTACCTTAAAAATAATTAATATATACAATAATGTCAATTTAATGAGACAATAATAGGATAATACAATAAAATAAGGCTTATAATAAAGAGGAAAAACCCTGGGGGACCTTGCCGCCCGGGATGGGAGCAGGTATGGACAGTGCATTGGAGCCCGGCCCCCTTCGGGGACCGGTCTCCCAACTTTATCTTCCCCTAACCCTGTCCTTACCCTAACCCCATTGCCCCCCTCCCCCCTCCCCTTCTAGCCCTAACTAAGGGAGCCCTAAAAGCCTAAGCTAAGAGAAAAAAAGACAAGACAGGTCAGAAAAAAGACAAAGTACAAAAGGAAAGGATTTACAGGAAGGGGGTGCCATAACAGAAAAATACAGAACAGGACGGGATGTCTAAAGAGAAGGGGGTGCCATTTAAAGAAGTAAGAATAAATAAAGAGCAAGAAAGAGAATAAAGAACAAGAGAAAAACTAAGGAAAAACAGAAATACAAAGAGAAAGATAAAGAAAAACAGAAAGAATAAAGAACAAAAAGAATAAAGAACAAACAGAAATACAAAGAGAAAGATAAAGAAAAACAGAAAGAATAAAGAACAAAAAGAATAAAGAACAAACAGAAATACAAAGAGAAAGATAAAGAAAAACAGAAAGAACAAAGAACAGAAAAAGTTTGAAAAAGGGAGAGCTAAAGCAGAAAAAACAGAATAAAGAAAAAACTAAGAAACAGAAAAAGTTAAGAAAAACAGAAAGGAAAAAGAAAAGTATAAAAGGCCCAGAGTGGCGAAACAGAACACAAAAGCGGGTGGGCCAGCCTGAAGAAGGCTCAGAGAAGCCGAAACGTCGCGAATGGCCCACCACAGTGCACTACACCCGCTTAGGGTAATTTTTTGATCAGGGAAAAAGCCCCACACCCTACCCCCTAACATCCAAGAATACATTGGGAAGATGGCCCCAACTGACCGAGTGCTCAGTGAATACCTCAGGCAGCAGAAACCCAAGAAAGAGGAGGGAGACGAGGAACCATCATGGAAGGACAGGCCCCTGCACGGTATGTACCACCGGCAGATAGAGGAGGTGGCTGATATCCAGAAATCCTACCAGTGGCTGGACAAAGCTGGACTGAAAGACAGCACAGAGGCACTAATCATGGCAGCACAAGAACAAGCTCTGAGTACAAGATCCATAGAGGCTGGGGTCTATCACACCAGGCAAGACCCCAGGTGCAGGCTGTGTAAAGATGCCCCAGAGACAATCCAGCACATAACAGCAGGGTGCAAGATGCTAGCAGGCAAGGCATACATGGAACGCCATAACCAGGTGGCCGGCATAGTGTACAGGAACATCTGTGCCGAGTATAACCTGGAAGTCCCGAGGTCAAAATGGGAGATGCCCCCAAGGGTGGTGGAGAATGACCGAGCTAAGATCCTGTGGGACTTCCAGATACAGACGGACAAAATGGTGGTGGCTAACCAACCGGACATAGTGGTGGTAGACAAACAGAAGAAGACGGCCGTAGTGATCGATGTAGCGGTTCCAAATGACAGCAATATCAGGAAGAAGGAACACGAGAAGCTGGAGAAATACCAAGGGCTCAGAGAAGAGCTCGAGAGGATGTGGAGGGTGAAGGTAACGGTGGTTCCCGTGGTAATCGGAGCACTAGGTGCGGTGACTCCCAAGCTAGGCGAGTGGCTCCAGCAGATCCCGGGAATAACATCGGAGATCTCTGTCCAGAAGAGCGCAGTCCTGGGAACAGCTAAGATACTGCGCAGGACCCTCAAGCTCCCAGGCCTCTGGTAGAGGACCCGAGCTTGAAGGATAAACCGCCCGCAGGGGCGTGCTGGGTGTTTTTTTTTTATATATATATTAGGGGTGCAACGATATTCGTATCGATATTGAACCGTTCGATACAGTGCTTTCGGTTCGGTACGCATATGTATCGAACAATACAACATTTGTAATTTATTTTATCAACTTTCCTTCTGACGATGCTGTCTGTGTGGAGCGCTCAGTGAATCTGCGTTCGACTACTCCACCTAGGCTGCACTGTCGAGCGCAGATCCACTGAGCGCTCAACACAGACAGCATCGTCAGAAGGAAGAGCGCAGGGCAAGCTAGCGAGACAGAAGTTAAGCTCTCCTTGCAACATGGACCTCCCCCACCCTCATTCAGATCTGGCGTTTGGAATTATTTTGGTTTTCATGTGACGTATGAC
This sequence comes from Maylandia zebra, assembly GCF_041146795.1. NCBI lineage: Eukaryota > Metazoa > Chordata > Actinopteri > Cichliformes > Cichlidae > Maylandia > Maylandia zebra. Next base: position 11,439,490 of record NC_135169.1, on the reverse strand, counting down.
CCTGAAGGTAAGCGAGTCATGGACTAAAGTAAAACAGTATGTTGGATGTGCCATGCAATGCTCAATTACATGGGTGGAAACTAGTGTGTTAGCGCAGTTAGCTCGTTAACGTGTTGGCCGTCTAGCCCCATGCACGGAGCGATCTGCGGTAGCTCGTTAACGGAGATTTGCCGTGTTGTGGCGTTAAGGTCATTTCAACGAGATTAACCTGAAAGCACTAGTGGGAACACAACGAATATGACTGCACATTTACGCCGACATCATCCTAGTGCAAAGACAAGTGGAAGCAGACAAAAACAAGCAAGCATGCTACTAACTTTAGCCGAGTCATTTAGACAGCTGTTAGCACATGATTCTCCTTATATGTTTAATATGCTGCTGAGAATATAGCCCAGAAGAAGCGGATAGTATAGCTTTTATTTTGGAAAGAGACATTTCTCTGTAATAAACTCTCTTTTCCAAAGATGAGTGATTCCTAAATCAGATACAGGGCTCGCAATATCGCTAGCCCCGGGACGTCGGGCTAGCGATTTTTTTCAGTCAGGCTACCAAAATCTATCTCTTCCCTGCCCGTCGGGCTATTGTAGGAAGGAAAAATATATGTCTATGCTTTTGCATTCTTTCAGAAATGTAGCTGGGTAATTATGTCATTGGCATCGGTGAGCCACTGTCAATATGTGACATATTGAAATCGCGTTTGAATTTGCTTTCACTTTGCAATCGTGCGAACTGTGTATAGAGAGCGACAGCACTGATCTGTGAGTGATGATAATTTGTGCACCAATTCCTCTGACATCGTCTTATTAATCGTTAGCTTACTATGCAAACATGACAAGTGAAATCTCGCGCAGCAAGCTTAAACATGTGAGAGGTTGATCGCGCAGAGAATCGCTGAGCTTATGTGAGTGCGTGTGTAAAAGGAGCAGGATATATATTTCAGTTCTGCTGAGCCAAATAAGACAGGTCAGGGTGAAGAAGTGACAGCCAAAGAAAAGCTTACCACAAAACGGAGAAGTTATGACAAATCAGACTATAAGGCAAAAAGAAAGTGCAGCTTTATGGTTTCATGGACAAAAGAATTTCTGTGGCTGCAATATGACGAGCTAAATAACCAGGGCTGCACATAAGTGGTCCGCAGGTGCGCATTCGCTGTCAAAGTAAAAAACACGCACAAGGGTTAGGGTTAAATTTAAAAACTGTACTTTTGAGTTAAAATATATATTTATAATCTTAATAAATGACAAATTAAAAAGGCATGAACATTTTTTTGTATCGAAAAAATATCGAACCGTGACACCAAAGTATCGAACCGAACCGTGAATTTTGTGTATCGTTGCACCCCTAATAACTATATATATATATATATATATATATATATATATATATATATATATATATATATATATATATATATATATATATATATATAACACATATCATGAGTTGGTGTTGTTTTAGGGAACCCTTGAAGGAAAAAGACTTTCCACACAAGTCACAGCTGAACGGTCTCTCTCCAGTGTGGATGACCTGATGCTGTTTTAGTTTAGCCCTCACAGTAAAACCCTTCCCACACTCGTCACAGGTGTGTTTTTTCTCTCCCTTTCTTCTGTGAGGTTTGTCGGCCTCCTGAGAGCGCTGACTTCTGGCTCCATGTTGGTCCTGCAGTGACAGAGATACAAACAGAGGCAGTGAGTGAAATGCAGTCGTGGAACAAACTCAACCTTCAAACTCCATTAACACTAGTTTTAAACCTGAAGGTGGAGCGTGGCACCAAACACCTTAAAGGTCTCTTATCCCCACCTGCTGGTAGTTCTAACACATTACATCCAACCTGCTGTTAAAGATAATTCATGACTGTTCAAACACTAAAATCATGCCCATCCCTCCTGATTGTACACACACACACACACACACACACACACACACACACACACACACACGCACACACACACACTATTTTATAATTTAGATTATTTTGTTGTTTCCTATTACATATTTCTATAATTTGTATAGATTTATACATAATTATTCAGTGATAATAAATCCTATGTTTGTTTATTCTAAAGGAACCCCGTTAGCTTCCACAACAGATGTTGCTCGTCTTCCGTCAAATACTCACATAAAATATTACACAATAAAGTGGATTCAAGATATCCACATAATTTCACTCTTACATCCACAGTGAGGTTTCACAATTGTTCAAATATAAGCAATCAATAATAATAATAATAATAATATCAATAACATTGAGGCACATTACACAAATTTCAAAAACAAATCATATCTTACAATATTTACAACAACTAAAAGCTCTGTAAATCGGCTTTTAAGTGTTCATTGAAGTTTTGAATAATTCTCTAATTTTTTAAGGCAACTTATTCCACTTAAAAGTTGCTCTAAATGTAACAGTTTTACAAAACGTTACTTTTAACTCGAGCATTTACTAAATTGCAGCTTGTTGAAAACTGTGTAATATGATGGTGTATTTCATCTGGATTGTAACTGCTCCTGAAGGTTTTTCATGTTCGAAGTAGAATAAAGGGCCATGCTCCAACTGATGTTCAGCCAGTATTTTAATCTTCTTTTCACCAGCAAACACCGTGAAAAACGATGGTGAAATGATCAATGAAAAACACGGATATTACATCAGCAGAACAAAAATTACAACTCAAATAAAACATACACACAAAGTAAATGCACAAACATACCGTGTGCCCCTTTCTACTGAACATTCATGAGCAATTGTAGTCCATCTCTTCTATATTTCCACCCTTTACCAGTGGCGTGTCTAGAAAATTTTTGTTGGGGGGGCCAGATAGGGGCACAGATTTGGAGAAGGGTGGCAGATGTAATTGGCAGATAATGTTTAAAAAAAGAATTCTACCAACCGTTAACCATAATTCAATAATCCTGTAAACCTAATAACCGAATGCGCTTTTAACTCTTATTAGAATGAGATTTTTACCACTACGGTGCAAAGTTTTTAGATACTGCGTTGATAAAGTACAAGAGATACAATCAGTGCTTTGTCAGTGTTTATTCAGCAGTCAAGGACAGCAATATTTGCATAGTATTTTTACTGACATATAGTGCACATATGTTTTGGGCAAAAACATTTTTGAATATTAAAATACGAACATTTGTAACAAACATTTAGCCAGTTCCAATGTAAAACTTTATCTCCCTGTTAAAAAAAGGAAGATAATCTTCTCACAAACTGGTGTTTGATTTTGAAACAGGAAAAAAGTGGGGAAACAACTGAAAAGACTAACATTTGAATAAAACCTGAAAGCAAGTAAATACTTTCTATGCTGCCTTATGGTAAACTTTGGTAATATTGATAAAGAACAACACTGGCTGATGATGAAATACAGTCAGCTGGCACGGTGACACTGCCAGTATTAACCTGCAGGGCTGGACTGGGACAGAAAATCGGGCATTTTGACTAGAGACCGGCCCACCAGGTGGTAAAGCCATAAAGACTTTGAATGAAAACAAATGCTGTTGTGACAGGAAAAGAAATAGTAAAAACTTATATGACTTAACTCGTGAAAGTGGCCACTTTCTCATTACTTTCATATATTGTTTTAGTAAGTATCCAAAACATACAAGTTTCATTATATAATTTTTCAAGGGCTCTTATATCTGTTTTTACTCTTGTATGCTTTTCATACAAGTTTCACAAAAGACAGATACAAACTTTATAAGATTTATATATATCTTTTTCATATGTACACTGTCTTGTTGGTATATGTATGATTTCTATACATTTTACGTCAGATAAAAACTTTGGTTGTAAGATTTAGATAATTATTTAATAAAAACGAGATATTTTAAATGAGAATAAGAAAGAAAAGTATTTCTTTGTGCCCCCCTCTCCCTGTTAATGGCCTTCCTGGCCCCCTGGCAAAACTTTCCTAGACCCGCCCCTGCACAGTTACCAGCTGTCAGCTGCTTAGAAAAGGATCCTGGTGTTATTTGTCTCTCAGAAACAGTTCATAACTTCCCTTCAACTCATCCATGTCACCTAAAAGGTAAACCTGTTTCTCCATCACAGCTCTGATGATTCAGTAAGGACATCTCCTGGTTTCATCTTCATGTTTCCCTCTCACCACATATCCAAACCAACATCATGACCAGCAGCTTTACAGCTGTGGCTCCAGCAAACATCAGCTGATACTAGAAATTAATATTAAATAAATTCTAACAACAGCTGATCAGCTTAAACGTGCTGCTGTTGTTTAGCGCGACATCCGCTGGTTTCCTCTTTCTGGCGCAAAGTGGGCGACAAACTAACGAGAGAGACGATCAGCTGATCATTGATCAGTTTTCATGATTGAAGTAGAAACAGGAGAGGGAGGGGGGAGAATGAGAGGAGAAGAGGCAGCTGTGCAGCATAAAGACAGAATAAATCCAGCTTTGTGTCTTTTTTTCATTATAGCGAAAGTCCGGGACAAACTGCGTCTCTTCTCAGCTCAATACGAAACGTATAATATTTTCTCTGAATGAGGGACCATTCCATTTTTTTAAGGAGCCGTTGGCAACTCTACTAACTAACCTTATGAATAAAATAAAGTTCACTATCAGTAACTTCATAGCACCCACCCAGCTGTATAAAAACTCCGCCAAACTGGCTAGAACGCAGTACGAGTTATTGTAACTGAGGGTAAAAAGTCAGCACAACGAAAATAAACTGCACCTAAACTTGGTTTATATCTGACCCAGATAGACTGCAGCTCATAACTTCTTACCTGAAGTTCAGTTCATCTGACACTCGGACCGGCGGCCGCCTCGGGGCTCTCCTCCTGCTTCCCCTTCCCTCATCCACCTGCTGGCCTCTGTGGAAGCCCCCCATAGCCACCACCAAACAACTGAGTTATTTTTACACATCGACCTGCATCTGGCCAATCCACCACCTCTCATTGTTCATGCCATTACAAAAAAAAATAAAAAATAAGTCACCGGGCATATGCCCGGTATGCCCGATGGCCAGTCCAGCTATGTTAACCTGCAACCAAATCTGCAGCTCCATACAGCAATGTTACGACTTAGATTATAACGCATAACTCTTATGTTAGCTCCCCTCAGTAGCATACTGTCTGAAATATTCGACGGCTGCAATAATTCTTTAAGTGTTATTTTTTCCTTGGTATTCTAATTTCACCGAAGTTTACTAAACTCAACAAACTTAATATTACTTACCGGGACATTTATTCTGTCCCCGTTTTCTTTCACCGAAAAATTTTTCCTGCAGTGCCGTCTTTCATACTTGGCTCTCCTACCTTTGCTAACATGATGCAAAGCGCAGAAGCCGATGCTGCATTCACTTACACTCGGATATCTGAGCTTAATCATGAAAACATAATCGGACATTTGATATTTGATTGAATTTTATTGTTTTGCCTTTGGGGTGGCACCTGGGGTGGCCAGTCTGGTTGGGGGGGTGGCCTGTGCCCACGGTGTTCGTGTCATCATGAAAGAAATGAACATCGAGCGTAAAAACAAAGGAGACTGCTACTGGCTTTTTATCTGCCGATTGCCGTTCTACGGTTGCAAGAAAAAGAAGCAGAAATGACGTTCTCTACGCGTTGAGACGTTCCCCGTCCGTCGGCTAAACGCTTGATTGAAACTTCAATGCGACAGTGACACCAAGTAGAATTATAAATGTCACATAGCCCCAAACATGTCTTTTTCAAAGCCTGCGGTGAAGAGAAAGGTTGGTGATGAGCACCGACAATTTCAGGAAAAGTGGGAAATGCAATATTTCTTTGTTGAGCACAGGGGCACCCCGACCTGTCTTATTTGCACAGAGAAAGTTGCACTGCACAAGGAATACAATTTGAAACGTCATTACACAACTAGACATGCTGAGGTGGATGCAAAATACCAGGGAGACGAGAGAGCGAACCGGGTTGCCAGTCTTAAAACAGATCTACTGAGGCAGCAAGATTTCTTCAAGAAAGCAACCAAAGAGAATAATGCAGCAGTCGGAGCCACGTGGTTAGTGAGATGATTGCTAAAGCAGGGAAGCCATTCACAGAAGGTGGATTTGTCTAAAAGTGCATATTGCAGGCTGCAAATATAGTCTGTCCGGGAAAGAAAGGTCAGTTTAGCAACATCAGCCTTTCTGCCAACACCGCAGCAGATCGCATTTCTGACCTGTCAAGTGACATTTATGACCAACTGTGTGAGAAAGCCAAATGTTTCAGTGTATACTCAGTCGCTCTTGATGAGACCACAGACATCACCGACACTGCTCAGCTCCCAATGTATGTCCGTGGTGTTGATGACAGTTTTGAAGTGATGGAGGAGCTGCTCACAGTAATTCCAATGCATGGCCAGACCACCGCTCAGCAGATATTTACAAGCTGTGTGATGCCATTGAGAATGTTGGTTTGCCATGGAAGAGGTTTGTTGGAATAACAACAGATGGAGCGCCATCAATGACAGGGAGGAAAAATGGACTGGTGGCACAAAAAAAACTCGAAGAGGAAGGCGTGGAGGAGGCCATTGCTCTGCCTGCAGCGGCTCCCAGCTAAATTGAGTTTGAGACCCCTGTCCTACACCATAAATCAGTACGAGAGGCTACGACCTCTCTCATGGCCCCAAGTGGTGTGTGCATGCCAGAGCACTCTGGAAGGCACACAGTCTTTACACACTACTAAGGATCAAACCTCTATCATCATGCAATCAATTATACAACTTATACAAATCGATTAACTAATACTCATTTGATGTGAATTAGCATTATGCACTAATGCTAACACTTTTTAAAAATGTGAGTAGCTAATGCTAACACTATTTTCCTTAACTTTATAGCAATGTGAACGGCTAATGCTAACACTCTTTTTCCTAGCATTACAACATCTGAGCTGCTAATGCTAAGTAGGCCGCCATTAGCACCTACGTCTAATTTAAGGCAAATACGCATTAGAACCTAATGCTCATATCGTTTTCCTTTGCTTTATAACAATGTGAGCAGCTACTTCTAAATAGCATTAGCTAATAAAAGCAGTCTAATTTAATGCAAGTTAGCATCATTTGCATTATAACGATGTGAGGAGTTAATGCTAAGTATGCTGCCATTAGTGGCTAATTCTAATTAGGGGTGAATAATTATTACCAGCTAATGCTAATATCGTTTTCTCTTCCCTTTTAACAATGTGAGCAGCTAGTGCTAGGTAGGCTGATGCTAGCAGCTAATGCTAATGCTAATTTGATGTAAATTAGCATTATATTAGTTAGGAGTTAATACTAAGTAGACTGCCATTAGTGGATAATGCTAATTTTAGGTGAATAGGAATTGGCAGCTAATGCTAATACCATATTTTCTTGCTTTATAACAATGTGACCAGCTAATACTGAGTAGGTCGCCGTTATTAGCTAATACTAATTTGAGGTGAATTAGCATTATCCCCTTATGCTAACAAAGTTTTTTCTTACTTTTTAACAATACGAGTAGCTAATGTGAATACCTTTTTTATTCAATTTTAACTTTTCCACTGCGATGTGAAGAGTTAATGCTAAATAGGACGCCATTAGTGGCTAATTCTAATTTTAGATGATAAAGCATTAAAAGCTAATGCTAATACCATATTTTCTTGCTTTATATCAATATCAGTAGCTAATGCTAGGTACGTAGCCATCATTAGCTAATGCTAATTTAGGTAAATTAGCATTATCCACTAATGCTAACAATGTTTTTGCCAACTCTTTTCCCTTGCATTTTAACAATATGAGCAGCTAATGCTAAGAAGGCTGCCATTATTAGGTAATGCTAATTATGTGTGTGTGTGTTAGCATTATCCGCTGCTGCTAGCAATGTTTTATCTTACCTTTTAACAATATCAGCAGCTTATGCTAACAATACTTTCATTTCAGTTAAGCCTATTTAGCATTAGTTAATTTCATTTAGCATTAAGAAGTTTATGCTAAATAGGCTACCATTAGTGGCTAATTCCTTTCCAATGTACGATCACTCAGGAATAAGACAGACGAACTGGCCCTGATGAGAAGCATGAACAGAGACTTTGCCTCCTCCTGTGTCTTATGTTTTACGGAGTCGTGGCTCAGTGAGGACATCCCGGACTGCGCGCTCAAGCTGGAGGGCTTTCATCTGCTGCGCGCGGACCGGCAGGCCTCTCTCTCCGGTAAGACCAAAGGTGGAGGTGTCTGCTTCTACATAAATAGTGGCTGGTGCACAGATGTAACAGTGATTGCTCAGCACTGCTCTTCCTCTCTGGAAGTCCTCTACCATAATCCCTGTCCCCAAGAAACCTAGGATCACTGGACTAAATGACTACAGACCCGTGGCTCTGACATCTGTGGTCATGAAGTCATTTGAGCGCCTAGTTCTCTCCCATCTCAAGACCCTCACGGCCCCCCTCCTGGACCCCCTGCAGTTTGCATACAGAGCCAACAGGTCTGTAGATGACGCCATCAACATGGCCCTACACTTCATCCTGGAGCATCTGGACTCCCCAGGAACCTACGCCAGGATCCTGTTTGTGGACTTCAGCTCTGCCTTCAACACCATCCTTCCAGACCATCTCCGAGGCAAGCTTTCCCAGATGAATGTGCCTGATCCCATCTGCCGGTGGATCACTGACTTCCTGACGGACAGGAAGCAGCATGTGAGGCTGGGAAAGAATGTCTCGGACTCCCGGACCATCAGCACCGGCTCCCCTCAGGGCTGTGTTCTTTCTCCTCTGCTCTTCTCCCTGTACACCAACTGCTGCACCTCCACCCACCAGTCTGTCAAGCTAATCAAGTTTGCAGATGACACCACCGTTATTGGGCTCATCTTGGACGGGGATGAGTCTGCCTACAGGAGGGAGGTTGAGCGTCTGGTGTCCTGGTGCAGCCACAACAACCTGGTGCTGAATGCCCAGAAGACAGTGGAGATTATTGTGGACTTCAGGAAGCACACAGCCGCACTCCCCCCCATCATCCTGACTGACACCCCCATCACCTCTGTGGACTCATTCCGCTTCCTGGGTACCACCATCACCCAGGACCTGAAGTGGGAGCCCACCATCACCTCCGTCATCAAGAAAGCCCAGCAGAGGATGTACTTCCTGAGGCAGCTGAAGAAATTCAACCTGCCAACACGGACGATGATGCAATTCTACACTGCAATCATCGAGTCCATCCTCACCTCCTCCATCACCGTGTGGTACGCTGGAGCCACTATCAGGGACAAACAGAGACTGCAGCGTGTTGTGCGCTCTGCTGAGAAGGTGATTGGCTGCAGACTCCCATCTTTGCAGGACCTGTACACCTCCAGGACACTGCGGCGTGCAGCTCGGATCTCAGCTGACCCTTCTCACCCTGGATACAGTCTGTTTGACCTGCTCCCCTCAGGCAGGAGGCTCCGGTCCATTCGCACCAGAACCTCTCGCCATAAGAACAGTTTCTTCCCCTCTGCTGTTGGACACATGAACAATAACCGTACGACTGTTCCCACCCCTAACACATGACCCTACGCTGTGTTCACTGCATCATTCCATGTTTGGCACTGATCACCACCTGCACTCATGTATATATCTTTCTACGTAGCAATTTTAATTCTTATTCTCATGTATATATCCCATGTATATCTCATGCATATATCTTTCTACGTAGCACTTTTAATTCTTATTCTAACTTTTATTTATTTATTTATTTATTTATTTTTTCATGTCTATTTAAGCGCAATTTATGACAGTATGTTTGCACTGAAGCACCGCAGCAATTTCCTAATGTTGTAAACCTGCTCAACATTTGGCAATAAAACCCATTCTGATTCTGATTCTGATTCTAATGCTAATTTTAGGTAATTTTAGCATTGGCAACTAATGCTAATACCATATTCTCTTGATTTCTAACAAGTAGGTTGCCGTTATTAGCTATTTTTTCTTACATTTTAACAATGTGATGTGTGTTCCCGTTAATAACTATTGCTAATATGATGTGAATTAGCATTATCAAATAATGCTAACTACTTTCCCTTGCATTATAACAATGTGAGCAGCTAGTGCTAAATAGGCTGATGTTAGCAGCTAATGCTAATTTGATGTGAATTAGCATTGTATTAGTGAGGAGTTAATGTTAAGTAGATTGCCATTAGTCGCTAATGCTAATTTTAGATAAATAGAAATTGGCAGCTAATGCTAATACCATATTTTCTTGCCTTATAACAATGTGACCAGCACCGGTTTGTACAGTACGCTTGGGGAGTGTGATCGTGTGTACAGCGTCTCTTTATGTCTGTCTCCACGTTGGTTGAGTGTGGAGTAAGTGCATATGAGAGCATGAGGGTGGGAATGGATGTTTGTATCTGTGTGTGCCTGTATGTCTGTGTCTATATGTCAGGTTGGGTATCAGACGCCACCTCTCTGGGGACATCTCAGGCCCTCCAAGGTTTGGAGGCCTATCTCCCCCCACCACCACTTCCCCTACCAGTGATGGACTCCCTCAGACATCGGTGCGTTGGTGGTTCTTTGTGTCTGGGGATGGGCGTCCAGGTACACACCGGCTCACTCCTTGGCGGCCGCTTATCGGGGCCTGGAGCCTGGGGCTCGCTCGGGCCACTTCGGAGGTGGGGTGCCCCCGGCCTCTCGGCCTGGGGCTCGGTCACTCAGGCACAGCTGGCTGCCGGCGGAGCTCACGGGCGCGTCACTGCAACTCCCCCTGGCTTCTGCTCCGCGGCTGCTGAGTGAGCCCTCATCTGGGACTCTCCTCAGCTCTTTCCGGGACAGTGGCGCGGCTGCCCCTCTGTTGGTCTTCCTTGGTCTCTTGTGTTCTGGGGGCCTCTGGATGTCTGGAGTTTTGATCTCCTCCATACCTGCTTCATACCCTGGAGGACGGGGCTGTGGCCCCCCCACACCCTCTAGCAGATCATTACATGAAGGAACCTTTTAAAAAAAACAAGCGCGTCCATGCTCACAGGTGTACACACGGGTGATCACACCCACAAACTACACCCCTTTTGGCTCCTACCTCAAAGCACACTGTGTTCTGTTGATCTTATGTGCTGCACAATAATGTTTAATATTTAGTATTTACTGTCATATTCCCATATATCATTGTGATGTTGTTTATTCTATTACTCTTGTTCTCTTCTGTTTGTTTTCTTTTTTCTTTCTCAACAGGTGATCCAAGTGATCAATATATGCATTTTCTTTTCTTTTTTTTTTTCCTGCCCATTCTGTTGGTTTTTGTTTTTTGCCCTTCTGACCCGTCCCTCTTCTCAGCTGTTTCTCTTTCCCTCTTTCTTTCTCCCCTTCTTTCCTCCAGTCAAGTCTGTCCCGTATTGAGGAAGTGAAAATAAAATAAACAATAAAAGGTGAATCAAATGGACCATTATGGCAAGGCTGGGATGGTCAATTTGTTAAAGTAAATCCGTTGGGCATCTTTCTTTGCCTTTAGACAATAATTCTGATGGCAAAAGAGCCAAACGGGACAGGCAAAAAGAAAAAAAACCCAAAACAAAACAAAAGAAAAACCAATGTGACCAGCTAACGCTAAGCAGGTGCCGTCATTACCTAATACTAATTTGAGGTGAATTAGCATTATCCGCTTATGCTAACAATGTTTTTTCTTACTTTTTAACAATACGCCATTAGTGGCTAATTCTAATTTTAGATGAAGGTCGTGTCCAAATTCATGGGCTGATCCTCCTGAGGCCGCATTTGTAGACCGATTACGTCACAGCGACGCGCCGAAGGCTGTCCAAATTCGTAGACTCCTCCGAATGCAGCCGACAAATGCGTCCTATTTTTCCCCGAATTTGAAGGATGTGTCGGTGTGTCCTTCGTGGCCCACCATATCCCAGAATTCATAGCGCGGCCCCGCCAAACTCCAGTTTCCAACAATGGCGGCCGCTACTAAGTTTTAAAATTACTCATACTAATCTTTCTGGGTCACAAAATAAACTTTTAACATATTTTCAGGCGAGAAAGTAGCTGTGTAAACATCAAATATCTGCTCGGTTTATCAAGATATTGCACATTTGCAAAAGTGCTTCGACGTTTTCGGAGACGTCTGTTACCCAACAGCTCGATAGCTAGCCGAGAGCTCGAGGGTCACTGATGCGGCCGAGAACGGCATAACTCCCGGCACATCATTTTCAGATCACCGCGGACTTTCGCTACTCGGGTTAAACGTAATATATAAGTCACTTAGACAACCTAAAAATGTTATTGTTGAGCTTTTTTCAGTGTTTTGTTTGTTCGTGAGTAAATCGGTTTGGCTGAACCAAGATGGCGGCGCGCACAGACGCAGCGGCCCGGAGCTCCTACACTTTTGCACTTTTGGTGGTACTGTGTATTATTTCACACAGTCTGGGGTTACTTCAATACAACAGAGATGATCTACTACAACTAAGCCGTGGAGATCTTCAACTAACATCCGAGTATCTCATCCCCCCGGAGATCGTTAAGCAACCCCCGGGGCTACCCGCAACAGCAAGCCGCAGGAGGAGACGTTGCGAGCGGAGGCAGAAGAGAGGCAAGCGGGGAGGCCTGTGGGCACGGCTAAAGACTAGTCCGTTTAAACCACCACTCCCGATCATATTCCTCTCCAACGCCCGTTCAATCCGTTACAAACTGGATGAAATACGACTGCAGATCGCCACTCGACGGACTTTTAATAACTGTTCGTGCATGATTTTCACTGAAACCTGGCTGGACAGCGCCATTCCCGATGCGGCTATCGATCTAGCAGGCCGCACCGCCTATCGAGCCGACAGGTCTGCGGACTCGGGTAAGAAGACTGGCGGGGGGCTGTGCATCTATATTAACAACCTTTGGTGCACGAACGTCACGGTAACGGAAAAACTGTGCAGTACAGAGGTAGAACTGTTGGTGTTAAAGTGCCGTCCATTCTATCTCCCTCGGGAATTTTCTGCCGTTTACATCTGCGCTGTTTACATTCCACCAGATGCTAATGCTAAGCTAGCGTTAGCACAATTGAGCAGCAGCATCAATAACAGCCTGGTAGCACACCCGGACAGTGTCTTTATTGCGGCTGGGGATTTTAACCACGCGGACCTGAAATCTGTACTTCACAATTTCCACCGTAATGTGAAGTGTGCTACCAGAGGAGATAGAACGTTGGACCAGGTGTACACCAACATGGCGAATGCGTACAGAGCCCAGGCTTATCCCCACCTGGGTCTGTCAGACCATCTCTCCCTTCTGCTACACCCAATATACACACAAAAGATCAAGAGCACTGGGATTACAACCAAAACCGTGAGAACATGGCCGCAGGATGCTATTCCGAGTGCTTCAGGACTGTTTCCACTGCACAGACTGGGATGTATTCAAGGTGCAGGACACTGACAATCGTGTCGCATTGGACAGTTACACCTCCACTGTCTTGGACTACATCTGTTTCTGTGTGGACAATGTAACAACTTGGAAACGATTCCGTGTGTTCCCTAATAATCCACCCTGGATGACACACGGAGTTCAACAACTTATTCGAACGAGGAACAACGCTTTCAAATCCGGGGACCAGGAGGCATACAATGCTGCCAGGGCCAACCTGAGAAGAGGCATCAAGACTGCCAAGCAGCAGCACAGGAGGCGTATCGAGGCCAGGTTTGAGAACAACACAAACCCAAGGCAGGTCTGGGAGGGCATCAGGGCTATCACGGACTACAAAAGAAGAACACCATCACCCTCAGCCGACAGTTCTACTCTGGCTGAGGATCTAAATCTCTTTTATGCCCGTTTTGACAGGGAGAACACCGACCCTGTCCTGTCCCCTCTCCCCTCAACCGACCCTGCTCCGGTCCTGAGCACTCATGAGCTGAGGCGTGTGTTCCGGAGCATTAACACCAGGAAGGCGGCCGGGCCGGATGGAGTGCTGGGCCGGGTGCTAAAAGACTGTGCTGCGGACCTGGCGGACGTCTTCACCTCTATATATAACACCTCGTTGTCCTGTTCACTGGTACCATCCTGTTTCAAAGCAGCAACCATCGTTCCCATCCCAAAACAGTCAAATGTCACATGTCTGAACGATTTCAGACCTGTGGCACTCACCCCCATTCCCGCCAAATGCCTGGAGAGACTGGTCATTAAACACATCAGAGCTGCTTTTCCACCATCCCTGGACTCGCACCAGTTTGCATACAGGGAGAACCGGTCAACCGAGGATGCGATCGCCACAGTGCTGCACACATTACTGAAGCACTTGGAACACAGGAACACCTATGCACGGCTCCTCTTTGTAGACTACAGCTCGGCTTTTAATACCATCCGGCCATACAAACTCCGTCCCAAACTCCACCAACTGGGACTTAACTCTTCTCTGTGCAACTGGATTGTGGACTTCCTCACTAACCGTAGACAGAGTGTCAGAGTGGGTAAGAACACCTCTTCCACCCTTGTGGTCAACACCGGTGCCCCTCAGGGGTGTGTTCTGAGCCCTCTGCTATACACTCTCTTCACCCATGACTGTATTTCCTCCTGCGCGTCCAATCTCATTGTTAAGTTTGCAGATGACACTACAGTGCTCGGACTTATATCCAACAATGATGAGACAAACTATAGGACAGAGGTGCAACAACTAGAGTCATGGTGCCACGACAATAACTTGGTCTTAAACACCAAAAAGACCAAGGAGATCATTGTAGATTTCCGGAAGAGGGGTCATAACAACCATCTGCCTCTCTTCATTGGCAGTGAGGCGGTGGAGAGGGTGAGCAGTTTTAAATTCTTGGGGGTAACTGTGACCGAGGACCTGTCCTGGGGCAACCATATCACCTCAGTTGTACGGAAGGCCCAACAGCGCCTCTACTACCTGAGGAGACTGCGGAGCGCACACATTCCCAGATCTCTGATGTTGAACTTCTACAACTGTGCCATCAGCAGCGTTCTGACGTATGGATTTCTAGTGTGGTTCCCCAGCTGCACCAAGGCCGATCAGCAAGCACTCCAGCGGGTGGTGAAAGAAGCTGGCAGAATTATTGGAACAAGTCTGCCAGAGATCAGTAATATCTTCCCCACTCGCTGTCTGAGGAGGGTGCACAGTATCCTGTGGGACCAACATCACCCTGCGCGCCACCTTTTCCATCTGCTGCCCTCAGGGAGAAGGTACAGGTCTATACAGGCCAGAACATCCAGACTGGCCAACAGCCTGTATCCACAGGCTGTGAGGCTCCTGAACTCTCTGCCCCCCTCTCACGGACAATAACCATATCCAACTTCTTAATAGCAATGAACTGGTCTGCATTGGTGCATCATATCTTTATTCTCTTCCCCCTCCTGCCCCCCCCCCCCTCTTTCTTAAATAGATAACTATCATATCTGATATCATATCTCACAGTACAATAATATTGAATGGGTTGCATTGTTGTATTTTGTCATGTTTCTCAGGTCTTTGTCTGAATTTCTACGAACATTATTTTGTCATGTTTCTCAGGTCTTTGTCTGAATTTCTACGAACATTATTGCTAAGGATTGTCTTATTGCATTGGAGTCACACTAGGTTAAATATGTACACTTGGGTTTTAAGGGGTATTTATTATTTTCTTCTTTTTTTTGGGTTGTATGGAAGCCCCAAACGCAATTTCATTGTTCTTGACAATGACAATAAATAAATAAATACTAAATACTAAATACTGAGATTAAAGTTATTAGATTAGATTAGATAAAATAAAATAAAACTTTATTTTGGGTTCCTCCTTTGTTTTGACACAGTTGACTAAACGTCAAATAGAAAACTGATTAAACAGAAGTATGAGACGGTCGAGAATTGACACCAGTGTCCTGTTATATTTTAGATAGCAAGGAGCAGACGGCTGAGTTTATTAAACTCCACCGAGACAGCGGTGACGCTAATCAGAAGGCTTGACCGTCCAATTTCCCCAGCCGTTTACTTCCAGCCTACCCGACCTTCTGAGGACCCGGCCCACGTAGACCACGAAGGCCGGGTCCTCAGGAGGATGCAGCCATGAATTTGGACACGACCGAAAAAGCATTAACAGCTAATGCTCATACTGTTTGCTTTGTAAGAATGACAGCAGCTAATGATACGAAGTCTACCGTTATTAACTAATGCTAATTTGATGTGAATTAGCATTATCCGATAATGGTAACTCTTTTCCCCTGCATTACAACGACGTCAGGAGTTAATGCTAAGTAGGCTGCCATTAGGGGCTAACTCTAATTAGGGGTGAATAATTATTAGCAGCTAATGCTAATACCGTTTTCTCTTTCCTTATAACAACTTGAGCAGCTAATGCTAATTTGATGTAAATTATCATTATATTAGTGAGCAGTTAATGCTAAGTAGGCTGCCCTTATTAACTAATACTACGTTGACGTGAATTAGCATTATGCGCTACTGCTAATACTTTTTTCCCTTACTTTTTAACAATGTGAGCGGCTAATTCTAAGTACGCTGTTGAAAATAGCTAATGCTAATTTAATGTGAGTTAGCATTATCCAATAATGCTAACACTGTTTTCTCTTACTTATTAAAAATGATAGTAGCTAATACTAATACTCTTTTCCGTTGGGTAACAACGATGTGAGGAGTTAATGCTAAGTAGGCTGCCATTAAAAGCTAAGGTAATTTGAGGTGAATAAGCACTAGTAGCTAATGCTAATACCCTTTTATCTTGTGTTATAATGACGTGAAATGTTAATATTGTTCTTAAACAACAGAATGAGAATGAAATATTGATTCTAACAGGGCCCATAAACAGCTTTAGCTTATCAGAGTTTCCATCATGGTCACACAAATCCTTAGCAGAGCAAAGTGGCCTACTTAGGAATAGCTGTTCAAGTTGTAGAAAGCAAAGGGAAAACAGTATTAGCATTAGCTGCTAAATGTGCACTTGAGAACAAATTTATTGTGAATTCAGCCGTGAATGTAGAGTTTCCAGTATTTAAGCTTCCATTTCCAAATGTTAGCTGCTCCTGTCTGACTCTTTGTCACACACACAGACTGAAATGATTCAAAGCCTTGTTTCATCCTTCTGTCAGTGTCACTGACTGTCACTGTGACTGTGGACATACAGCATGGGAAACATACACATGGCTGACACTTTATTAGGTATACAGTGACCACTATCTCAGGTACACCTGTGACCTAATAAAGTGTATCTTAAGTTAAAAAATGTTGTCTCTGTCCAAATATTTATGGACCTAACTGTAGGTCTACTTTTAATGAAACTCTCAACATGACTTATCACTTGTCATTAATGTTCCTGCAAACAGACTCCTTGGAGACCCCTACATAAATATCCATGTACTATCCAGCTAGACTTGAACAATCACACATGCAGGAATATTTTCAGGGACAGACACACTAGTGTCATCTGCAGGAAACAAACAGGAAGTGAGTGAAGGACACAGGAAATGTTTCCAGCTCTTCCTCCTCTATCAGACATTCTCTCCATACCTGAGAGTGTCCAGTCTCCAGCCTGGATCCTTCAGTCCAGCCAACAGCAGCTTCATTCCTGAGTCACCTGGGTGATTGTAGCTCAGGTCCAGCTCTCTCAGATGGGAGGGGTTGGAGCTCAGAGCTGAGGCCAGAGAAGTACAGCCTTCCTCTGTTATCAGACAGCCTGACAGGCTGCAGACACACAAAAAAACAATCCGTCTGTTATCCATCTCTATGGCAGCATAACTAAGAGATGGTTCAGGGTCACCTGATCCAGCTTTAACTATAAGCTTTATCAAAAAGGAAAGTTTGAAGCTGATCTTCAAAGTAGAGAGGGTGTCTGTCTCCTGAACTCAAACTTGGAGCTGCTTCCACACCAAGTCCAACATAGCCAGGCTTTCTTTGTGTTTGCTGCTTTGATAAAACCTCAAATCCCAGTCAGAGATGATGAGCATCATCACAGTGATGATCATTTCTCTGTTAACCCAGGCTTTCTGCTTCAGGATCTGTGCACACTCACAGAACAAGAAGACCTTTAAACATCATTTCACTAAATGGATGGACTGAGCTCGGCCTACAGATGAACTGGATAAATAAAGATTTGACCTCAGTGTGCTGTGTTACTGTCTATTCCTAACATATTCCTAACATGATAGCTGCACTTTAGAGCTCTAAAACTGAAACTGACACACATTTAAACTCTACATGTTACTCAGTACATTCAGTTCTGACAGTCGCCCACAGTCCAAAAAAGGAAACATGGAGATCACATCAGTTTGTCACCAAAGTCTAATTATTCCAGAGGGCAGTGTTGATACAACTAAAGTTATTTGAAAGCAAAGTTGAGTTTTTTATTGTCGGAGTCCTTCAAGTCTGAAGTATCACTTAAATGCATTACACGCTGTTGATGGCAGCAAACAAACCACCCAAACAAACAGAGTTGGGAGTTTTGGGCAGACTACGTAGGATCAGCTTGTGGGAGGAGTCTAGATAAACCAAAGAAAGACAAGCTAACAAACGCCACAGTGAATTGGATAGCTACAAACTTCAGGCCGATTATTGTTGTTGAAGAAGTCGGTCTGAGGAACGTTCTTAGGATCAACAGATGACGCCATGTATGAGCCTCCCTCAAGACGCACCATCACAAGAAGAACACATGAGCTGTAGAAAAAGGAGAGACTACGAAAGCCACGGCGTTACAACGTGCACCAGCTGTTGGTCTCTCTGGAGACTACTGGGCGTGGCTGGGTAACCATGGTTACCTGGGAGTTACAGTACATGATATTAATGAAGAGTGGGAGCTGCGTTCTATAGCAAACTATTTGTTATGAGGTAATCAGCTGATCTTAGTTTAACCGGAAGCCCTTCACAATAATTGCAATGTCTTTATTTTGTACAACTACCATCAGTTCGTCTGTACTGATGGTAACTTAAAGTCACACTAATGTCGTTTAGTTTGTATAGTGTATGTAGTAGAAGTATACTACAGTACCCTGATCATTGATAGGATAGATTTATGTAGATATACACCTTTGTGTTTAACATTACTGCATTATAGTACTGTGATCTTTGTCCTTATATATGGCTATATTAGCTATACTGACGTATGCATATAACTGGATATGTAACTTATCTATTCATCTTATTTGTCATGTATTTGTATTGTGTACTTCCTTTTTGTAAGAAACCACACACGTGATCACAGCCACAAGAATCAATCAGTGAAAGTATGAAGTGCCTCAAACCGAACCTCAAGCTCCTTATTCCACACGCTGGGATCATTTGGTCTTCAGTGGTGTTCTGGCTGACACACCGGAGTGACCGGAGTGCTAAAGAGTGAATCGGACACACCAGTGTCAACCCTGATATCTCCACTACATTTAATCGTCCTTCAGCCTGTGGCTGCAGTTAGCTGGTCTGCTAGTTAGCTGATCTGCTATTTAGCCGGTGTGCTAGTTAGCTGGTGTGCTAGTTAGCCAGTGTGCTAGTTAGCCGGTTCGCTAGTCAGCTGGTGTGCTGACCAGCGAACCAGTAGGTTACAAGATGAGCTTGTCTGTCTGATGAGCCAGCTCTCTCTGTCTTGGTCGTTTTGTCCTTGGGCAAGACACTTCACCTACCACTTACTGGTGATGACCAGAGGGGCCGATGGCACGATATGGCAGCCTGGCTTCTGTCAGTCTGTCCCAGGGCAGCTGGGGCAACAGCTGTAGCTTGCCTCCACCAGTGTGTGAATGTGAGAGTGAATGAATAGTGGGATTGTAAAGGGTCCTTGAGGGTCTCGAAAAGCACTATATAAATGCAATCCATTATTATTAAGAGCATCTTTAGGCCTGACTGTGCTCATTCTTCCTCCAACCTCTCCGTACCAAAGATAACAACAACATCAGTATTAGCTCAATAACAATTTCTGCAATTCAATTGTGGACATTCACTTTTAAACCGTGTGTAAAAATGATAAAACCTAAAGGTCTGAGTATTATTCTTTGTGCAAACAGCTCTTGCAGGTTCCCCCGGACTTAATAATTAAATAATAATAATAAAAATAACCTTTCCTTTGAGCAGCTGTTCAGGCTACTAAACTCATCCCAGAAATAACAAGTGACACCATTAATAGTGGAGCTACCTTTAACAGGTGAAACTGATTTGACCTATAAGGCTACTGCAGTTACGTCTTATAAAGGTTAGTAGGGAAGACATCTGGATGAGGTAGTTAGTAGTATGTAGTTAGTACCGGGCGAGTCCCCTTTCCCACATCGGCACCAGAACCCTGTATTATCTACAGGGTAAGACTGCCTGTTTTATCAAAGTATGGCCATTACTACTGTGATCATTTGCAGCCCTGTGTGCTGCTCTCTCTGCTGGGATGAACCACTGGAGCTCACCCAGTCATCCCTTTCTCTCAAGAAGAAGTGAAATAAATATATTTATTACGTTACGACTCTAATATTCTTTAAATCAAACTGTAATGAATAAATCAAGCAAGAAGATTTGGTGAGCCAAGTGTTGTAGAAGAAAAGATAAACATCTCATTTTGAGAAATAAGCCTTTAAAATTAAGTACTGTTAATAAAAAATACAAACAGCGAACCAATCAGTAGTCGCC
Organism: Maylandia zebra; assembly: GCF_041146795.1. Classification (NCBI taxonomy): domain Eukaryota; kingdom Metazoa; phylum Chordata; class Actinopteri; order Cichliformes; family Cichlidae; genus Maylandia; species Maylandia zebra. Next base: position 11,419,009 of record NC_135169.1, on the reverse strand, counting down.
AATATCTTCCTAATTTCATTCACAAAGAAATCAAATATATATATTATGGGCCCAAAGGAGCCTAAATCTTTAAATTAGGCAGTACATGAAGTATTTTTTTAAATAAACAAAGACATGACTATAACAACTTTTAAAAGTAATTCAATTCAATTCAATTCAATTTTATTTATATAGCGCCAAATCACAACATAAGTCGCCTCAAGGCGCTTCACAGATACAGAGAAAAACCCAACAATCATATGACCCCCTATGAGCAAGCACTTTGGCAACAGTGGGAAGGAAAAACTCCCTTTTAACAGGAAGAAACCTCCGGCAGAACCGGGCTCAGGGAGGGGCGGCCATCTGCTGCGACCGGTTGGGGTGAGAGAAGGAAGACAGGATAAAAGACATGCTGTGGAAGAGAGACAGAGGTTAATAACAGATATGATTCAATGCAGAGAGGTCTGTTAATACATAGTGAGTGAGAAAGGTGACTGGAAAGGAAAAACTCAATGCATCATGGGAATCCCCCGGCAGACTACATTTATTGCAGCATAACTAAGGGAGGATTCAGGGTCACCTGGTCCAGCCCTAACTATATGCTTTAGCAAAAAGGAAAGTTTTAAGCCTAATCTTAAAAGTAGAGATAGTGTCTGTCTCCCGAATCCAAACTGGAAGCTGGTTCCACAGAAGAGGGGCCTGAAAACTGAAGGCTCTGCCTCCCATTCTACTTTTAAATACTCTAGGAACAACAAGTAGGCCTGCAGAGCGAGAGCGAAGTGCTCTAATAGGGTGATATGGTACTACAAGGTCATTAAGATAAGATGGGGCATGATTATTTAAGACCTTGTATGTGAGGAGCAGGATTTTGAATTCAATTCTGGATTTAACAGGAAGCCAATGAAGGGAAGCCAAAACAGGAGAAATATACTCTCTCTTTCTAGTCCCTGTCAGGACTCTTGCTGCAGCATTTTGGATTAGCTGAAGGCTTTTCAGCGAGTTTTTTGGACATCCTGATAATAATGAATTACAGTAGTCCAGCCTGGAAGTAATAAATGCATGAACTAGTTTTTCAGCGTCACTCTGACACAGGATATTTCTAATTTTAGAGATGTTGTGCAAATGGAAGAACGCAGTCTTACATATTTGTTTAATATGTGCATTGAAAGACATATCCTGGTCAAAAATGACTCCAAGGTTCCTCACAGCGTTACTGGAGGCCAAGGTAATGCCATCCAGGGTAAGAATCTGGTTAGATACCATATTTCTAAGATTTTCAGGGCCGAGTACAATAACCTCAGTTTTATCTGAATTAAGAAGCAGAAAGTTAGCGGCCATCCAGGTCTTTATGTCTTTAAGACATTCCTGCAGTTTAACTCATTGGTGTGTGTTATCTGGCTTCATGGACAGATAGAGCTGGGTGTCATCTGCATAGCAGTGTAAATGTATGCTATGTCTTCTAATGATGCTGCCTAAGGGAAGCATGTATAATGTAAACAGAATTGGTCCTAGCACTGAACCCTGTGGAACTCCATAATTAACCTCAGTGTGTGAAGAGGACTCTCCATTTACATGCACAAATTCTGCTGTCACCAAGGTGCTTAATTGTGGAGGGGGTGATATGATTGTTGGGGTTTCTCTGTGTTATTGTAGGGTCTACCTTACAATAAAGTGCAATTCAAGGCACGTTATATTGCCGCTGCCTTTGCCTGTGTGTTTGTTTGCTTTACATGTTGTGTATGTATTTTTGCTACATTTTTGTCTCCCGTCACTACCCTTCAGATTTATGATCGTCATGCGTTACTGGCGATCAAGTCTGCCATGGATAATTTTCAAAGTCAACGCAACGAGGTTGTTTTCCCGCTGCCGCTTGAGCGCGACACAGCACCCGGTTTACCTCCATTCTTGCTGATCAGCTCACTTTTGCTTCAGAGGACTGAGCAGAGGAAGCGGGGAAAGAGAGCAGGCTTTCTCGCATTTGCGACCAAATTGGTCGCACTCTAGAGCCCTGGCTGATTCTGAGCTGCAGGTTTTGTTTCTCTCCAACCAAAATTCACCGAGCCAGGAGCAAAAGAAGCAGCAAACTGCGCTTCACATTTGATCAATGCGTCATGAATTTTGCTGTTTTGCTTCCACGACTATTAAAATCACACTCCATGCACAGCTAGCTCTCTCTCTCTCTCTCTCTCTCTGTACTTCAAGAACAGTTTCCCGTCTCCAATCTCTGTTTTCTGTATTATTCATTCGCTTATTACCCACCAGTCTATCGTTGTTTACAGCGCTGTGGCTGCTGTCTTTTTCTTTTCTTTTTTTCACTTAAATGACCTCTGACAAGAAAGCCTATTTTTTCTGTTGTTCAATACTGAAGAAATTTAAACTTTATATGCAGAACATTGTAGAATATTTTTAAGCTTATCTGTTACAAAAAGCCAGACCAGGAAAATCTCCTTCATGTTTTTCTGTGTTTTATTCTCAGTTACTTTCACACAAAGGCATCTGCTGTGATGTTCACAATTCTGATGAAGTCAGTACTGATAAATGATCAGAATTATAATATTTCTGACTGTCTGAGGCTAAGTTGAATCGAATCGGGACTTTGAAAACCAGAATCGAACGGATTATAGAAATCAATGATGATACCCAGCCCTAGTGAGCAGCCTAGGCACGACAGAAGTGGATGTAGCTGTAATAGGAAAAGAACTATTGCTAACTTTTCTGTTAAGGCCTGATCCTTCTGAAATTCATAGCCAGTGCTCTGTCATCAATCTTTGAATGCTGAAAAAGCACAGTGTATCCAGAAAAACACATTATATTATATCAATTATTATAAAATGTGTGTACGCCCATGGCAAAAAGTTAGTCTAGAGCCCTGTAACAGGTGACGGCAGCAGCTTGACAACGTCCGGAGGTCCTCTGAGAGTGGAGAAAGCACAAACGTCAGAAAACACACGAAACTACTACGAACTGACGAAACTGTGGAAGCCCTGACTGACAAAGGTTTGCAGACGATCTGGCGAGGTGTGAGTCTGAGCGCTGGTCTTAAGAAGCCGGCAATTCCAATTACGCTCAGGTGCAGCCTGTCAGCATGATGTGGCGGCTCCGCCCAGGGGTGGAAATGCCCTGTGGGAAGGCCCAGCACTCACCCGGACCATGACAGTTTATATCTGACCCAGATAGACTGCAGGTCATAACTTCTTACCTGAAGCTCAGTTCACCTGACACTCGGACCGCCGGCTGCCCCGGGTCTCTCCACCTCCTGCCTCCCCTTTCCCTCATCCACCTGCTGGCCTCCACCACTTGCTAATGTTACTGAATCTGTGGAAACTCTGCGATACTCTGGACTTGGTCTTCACTTATGGCATTTCCCTTGACCACTTGAACTTAAATGACATAGTTTTTACTGACCATAAGTCAGTTTCTTTCAACGTATCTGTCAACTCAGGGGCTCCTTCCCTTGATTTTATTAAGCCCAGGTGCTTTATTGATGACTCTATCATTCATAAGTTTTCTTCTCTTTTTAACCTCCTCTGACGATGTCGACCTCCTTACTAATTCTTTCAATGAAAACTGTCTTGCCATTCTTAATCAGGTTGCTCCTTTCAAAACCAGTCATTGCACTGTTGGTTCCCGCACACCCTGGTTAAACAATCATACGCGTGGCCTTCGACGCTCCCGTCGAAAAGCAGAGCGTCTCTGGAAGTCCACTGGTCTGGTTGTCCATTGTGAACACTTCCAAGAACTTCTTCACTTATATAATGAATTAGTGAAAGAGGCTAGATCCTCTTATTTGAATAATCTTATAAACCGTCATAAAAATAACCCAAAAATTCTAGTTCTCCCCCAACCCAGCACGCTGTGTTACTTTCTAATGAAGATTGTAATACTTTTCTCAATCACTTTGTAAATACAGTGATGAATCTGAGATCCAAAATCTCCTCAAGGGGCTCCCCTTATGAAGATGCCCCTCGGTGTCATGGGTCATTTATTTATTTTTCTCCAGTCACACTCAATGACTTAATTACAGTAATAGGTAAAATGAAATCCTCATCATGCTCTTCAGCTATATTGCCTCCCTCTGTCCTGTCTGGGACTCTCACCATCATTGGTCCCACATTGTTATCCATCATCAACAGTTCACTGAGGCAAGGTTGTGTTCCATCTTACTTTAAACATGCTGACGTAACTCCACTCTTAAAAAAACAGAATCTAGATCCTCTACTTGTAATTATCGGCCTATTTCAAACTTGCCATTTATGAGTAAATTACTGGAAAAAATTGTAGAAAATCAGTTCAGGTCTTTACTATGCAGATTATAGATTTCTCACCCTTTTCAGTCTGGCTTTCAAAAGCAGCACTCCACCGAGAGTGCTCTATTAAGGGTCTATAATGCTTTGTTAATGGCTTCTGATGCAGGAAATTGTTCTGTGATTACTTTGCTTGATCTTAGCACAGCCTTCGATACCATCGACCATAAAATCCTACTCAACAGGCTGAAGGTTCTGGCTGGTATATCTGGATCCACCCTAGACTGGTTTTCCTCCTACTTATCAGACAGGACCTTTTCTGTTAGGACTGACAGGTTTACCTCTAACACTGCCACCCTGACCTGCGGAGTTCCACAGGGTTCAGTTTTGGGTCCATTATTATTTTCTTTTCAAATGCTTCCTTTAGCTGCATTATTCAATCGTTTAGTGACATTTCTTATCATTTCTATGTCGATGACATTCAACTGCATATGTCCTTTAAGCCTCATCAACTGGATAGGCTGTCCACCCTAGGCCAGTGCATAACTCGGGTTTCTGATTGGCTTTCCAGCAACTATCTTGTATTAAACACGAATAAGACAGAGACTATGATCATAGCTCCTGAACTACACTGTAAAATCAATCAGGTTCTTGCCCCTTTCGGTTCCTCTCCTAAGTCAAATATTTAAAATCTTGAAGTAATATTTGATTATTCTCTTTGCCTGGACTCCAATGTAAAATCTCTTTCTCGTTCCTGTTTCTTTCATTTAAGGAACATTTCTAAACTGCGACATGGTCTCCTCGGCTGAATTGCATTTGTGTCATCGTGTTTAGATTACTGTAATTCCCTGTTTACCAGCTTCGATAAATCATCTGTTTCTCACCCCCAAGCTATACAAAATGCAGCAGCCAGGCTACTAACACGTTCTAGCAAGCGAGCTCACATTACTCCTATTTTATGTTCTTTACATTGGCTGCCAAAAGATTTTAGAATTCGTTTTAAAATTCTTGTTCTAACATACAGAGCACTAAATGGCCCTAGATTATTTATCCAAGCTTCTTACAAAATAGACTGCTGTTCGTTGTCTCCACTCACAGAGTCTGTTGGTGGTTCCCCGAACACGACTCAAGACCAAAGGGGGCGGAGCCTTTCAGTCTGTGGCACCAAGGCTGTGGAACAGTTTACCACCACAACTATGTTTGGTTGGCTCTGTTGAATCCTTTAAAAACCTTTAAAAACGTATCATTTAAAAAGCCTTCTGTTGATCAACAATTTTACATTTTATTTACTTTTAATTTTTTATATTGTCTATTCTGTGACTTAACTTTCTGCTTATTTTAATCTTTGTGTACAGCGCTTTGTGACGGCCTGTCTATGAAAAGCGCTTCATAGATAAACTTTACTTACTAACTTATTTGAGGCGACTGTGTTTGTGATTTGGCGCTGCATAAATAAACTTGAATTGAATAGAATTTAAATGAAATCGTCTAAAATAAAGTCACGACCTGGCTTAACAGATGCAACAGAGTGAAGAGTGTGGAAACATTAGTGTCATTTTAAAATCCTCTAGGAGATACTACTGTCCTTGCCCGGAGGATGCGGAACCTTCTACCAGATTGCAGAAGTTGGAACAGTTTGTTGCCAGGATGGGACACATGAGTGTGGTCTGAAGAAGATGACTCGGTTGCCATGGTAATCCCTGCATGAATGGAAGCTCAGCCTCGTTTTTCTCTTGTTATTATTTTTCTTTATCATTTTTCCAAGTCTGACTATTACAGACAGGAACATGACTCCTGTCACATATTAGCAAATAAACTGTCTCTAATTTTACGGCAGTTTGGTTTTAATGGAGAGAGAAAGAAAACTCCAGAAAAAAACAGGTGAAAATTTCAAAGCGTCGACTTGTTTGTGAGCAAACCTGCACACTGAGCAGGGCTAATGATGATGTCCCTCTGTGTAAGTCATCGTCCGTTCTTTAATGTAGAAAAGCCTTTTTAAAAGCTGCCTTCGGCTCGTGTGCAGCCTGACACAGTGTTATCTCTGGGATTTCCCTCAGGTCTGCTGAAAGTGTCCTTAAAGTTGAATATTGTGACAAAGTGAATGTAACAGTGAGACTGAGCTGCTCCGTCTGTTTCTGCTGACTTCAGCTCCTTAAACATCCTGATTTATCAGCACTGCAGGCACACGAATGTCACTGTTACAGAGACGCACACACAGAGCAGGAATGTGACTGAATATCACTAACAGGAAAAACACCTTCAGCCTCAAACATGCAGTCAGCTGCTGCACTGGCCTCATGACAGACGTGAGCTAAGCTCAGGGAGCAGCAGAGGGTGGAGGCTCATTTCATACGTCTTTAAACTCAGCAGTGGGAAATCCAAAGAGACTGACATGTGACAGAGAAAAGCATCAGTGCTGTCGGTTCCAGCCTCACTTTATAGTTTGCTTTTATTTCTCTGGATGATGCAGGGAGCCTGGCTCAGCAGCTGCTGTCATGTTGTAGCCGTGTGCCTGTGACTGTACTGTGATAACTCTGTGACCATGTGATGGACTTACTGTTGATGCTGTCCTGTATTAAAGTGTTACTGCAGCCGACCTGTCTGTGTGTCACTGTCTGTTCCTCCAACCTGTGGACTGCAGCGTCTTCAGCAGCAGCTGTTTGCTGTTTGCACCATCTGCTCAGATATTCTTCAGTTTAAATGTCTTTATTTAATCTGTGCTTAATACTCAACAATGAGGCTACATCGAATGTTAAATGTCTTCTTATTCTCCTCAACTCAGAACAAGCAGCTTGTTGAACACAGAAACAGGAAGCTAGCATGGCTAATGCTAACTGCTAATGAAGGAACAGCTAGTAGTGTTGTCAGTGATTAGACATGCTTGCTATGCTATATACTTATATACTAGAGTGCTAACAGTTCCTGAAGTTCATGATTCACACCAGGGGCGTCACACTGACTTTACATGGGGGGCCACAGACAGCCGTCTTTGACCTTAATGGGCCGGACCAGTGGAACTTCCTGTCACTGTGAAGGAGTCACATATTTAACTGTTTTTCTACATGATGAAGAAAAAGTGACAATGACAGAAATCTGTCAGCACGACTCTTTAACCTGTCAGAAATAAAATGACAGAAAAGTTCTCAAAGCTCATCTTTAGTCTTAAAAAACCTAAAGTTTCTATAGCATAAAGTGAAAAAAGAAGGTTTTCTGTCTCTAAAAGTTTATTGCTGAATTACTTTGTGTCGTATGAATAAGTGAGGTTTGTATCGGCAAGAAAAGCTGTAAAACTATGAAAATTCAAAATGTCTGCTTGTGCTTGATTGTTGTGAGCAGCAGATCAAACAAGTTAAAATAATCAATTATAATCGGACTGATTCTTATGTATCGCCTTCCTACTCTCCTTGAGCACTCAAAGCGTGCCACATTCACACAAGCACTGTTTCTATGCTTTAAGTGCTTACTAACAACCATTCACACACATTCATACTGCGATGGATACACCAGAGAAAACTTGGTGTTAATATCTTGCCCAAGAATATTTGGCATGCAGAGTAGGGGGAGCCAGGGATTGAACCACCAACCTTCCGATCAGTAGATGACCTGCTGTACTGAGCTACAGCCGTCCCCAATGTAATGTCTAATTATTATAAAGAGCTTTTAATGCACATTCAGACCTGTGAGACTCACTCAGACTCTTAACTGTAGCTCTGTGCTACATGCTGACATTTCTGCTACTCAAACTTTGAATAAGCTTTATATAATCTAATATTCAACTCTGAACTCTAACTTTAGTACTTTTAACCAGGGGCGATTCTAGGATCAGAGCTTTGGGGGTGCTGAGCACCCAGAGCTGCTCAGCCAGGCAAGATAAACTTTATTCGTCACGATGAGACTTCTTCCCTGTCTCTGTCAGTCCCTGCATCCTTAAATGTTGTCCCGAGTTGTCTCTGACTGTCACTTTGGTGCATTTAAACCCCTGTTCCTTCCTGTCCTCGTCGTCTGCTGTCTTCGTCTCCGTTATCAGTCATCATAATTTTACCATCTCTGTGCAAGTCTGCAAATTTCTTTATTAATATTAGATTCTTAAATTCATCAAGTCTCTCTGTGCCTGGGTCCTCGTCACAAAACATGACATCACTGTTTTGTACACAATTTAATCCCACATTTGTGAAAGAAAAGAAAAACACTTTTTTTAAAGTCTGTAACTGTCACGGCTGCCGAGGCGAGCCGTGTGGTATTGAAGGGAGAAAGGACCCAAAACGCAGGCAGTAGATGATAATGCTGGTGATGTTTTATTTACACCGTGGTGAGAAGGCAAAACAGGCAAGAGGGAAGACAAAACTAAAGACCTAAACTGGGAAAGCTAAATGACAAACCTGAGACGGTACCAGAATGGGGTGAGAGGCAGAGAGACACAGACGGGGGACAGGACGAGGGACGGGACACGGAGTAACGCAGGCAAACCGGCAACAGGCAGGAGAACACACAGGGCTTAAATACACACCAGTAATCAGGGGATGAGAGACAGGAGGGCAACACGGCTGGGAGGAATCAGAGCTGACGGGACAGGGGAAACGTAAACTGAACACACTCACATCAGACAGAGACCTTCACAATAAAACAGGAAACTCAGACACGGGGAACCAAACAAGACACAGAACTAAACAGACTCACAAACAGACGGGGGGACACCATAGACAGACAGAGACTCAGAGGCAGACAGAATATAACCCATAGAACTCAAACAATAATAATCATCATCATAATAAACTGGAAAATGATAATAAACTAAAAGTGCTGGGTCACCGACCCAGGACCATGACAGTAACAAAACATCAAATCTGATAAAGGTTATTTAAATGCTGCAAACGAAGAATGGATTGGAATAAAAAAAATACATATCCTGACCTTAATTACTTTACTGGGGGAAAATGATGAATGGTGCTCATAGTGAGTAAGAAGTAAACTGGGTGCATTTTTTGGACAGACATTCACTTTTAATCTGTATGTATAATACAATACAGATACATGAAAATAGACTCCAAAAATAGAGTCCTTGAAATGTACAAGTTATTGATAAAAAATTATTTTTTATAAAAATGGAGGCAACTTTGTATATGATACAATGTATGAAAACATCTCTACTGCAGATACTACTATGGCTCTGCAGATTTATTCCTTTCATTTTAACCTGTGTCGCCTCACCTTGAAGTTGGCAAATACTTTTGGTGGTCAACTCTCTCAAGCAGTTTAACAGTTTCTGCCTGTCACTGCTCCCTGTCTGTTTTCTTACCTGGTTCTTCCTGACCTTGTACTTTCTCCTCACGTTCCCTCTTTGGACTGACAATCATACACAAATAGATTGTATTCAATTAGATGAAAAAATTACATTAATTTGAAAAAAATATTATTAAGATCACTAATGAAAAACATCCTCTCTCAGTCTACTTTCAACCAAAAGGCAAATAACCAAACCACATGAACATCTAATAAAAGATATAATAAAAATAATAATAATAATAATAATAATAATAATGGATTGGATTTATATAGCACTTTTCAAGGCACCCAAAGCGCTTTACAATGCCACTATTCATTCACTCTCACATTCACACACTGGTGGAGGCAGCTACAGTTGTAGCCACAGCTGCCCTGGGGCAGACTGACAGAAGCCAGGCTGCCATATCGAAATAAATAAATATTGAAACACTGATCCAACATTATCCTTTATTGACGGATCATTTGTTCTTACACTTTTACCTGAATGTTGCTCCTGGGTTTAATATCGGCACATGCACATATGTCAAAATAACCAGCTTCTCTCATTCCTTTTCAAACAGGACAGTGGTAACAACAGCAGGCTGCGGACAATTTTAAGTTTTAGATTTTTGGGTTTTTGTGTCCCGTTTGGATCTATAGCCATCAGAATTGTTGTCTTAAGGCCAAGAAAGATGCCAAGCGGATTTATTTTACCAAGTGGATCATCGTGGCCTTGCCATATTGGTCCATTTGATTGACCTTTATTATAATTATGAATTTATTTTATTTTCAGTTGCTACAAACGGTAAAGACATGACTGTGGGATAGGACAGAAAGAGAGAATGAAAGAAAGAGGGGGAGAGAAAGAAAGAAAACCAAAGGGGAGAAGAGACGGTGAGAAGGGGGGGAAGAAAAAAACCCCAAAACAAAACACCTGGATCACCTGTATGGAGAAAAAAAACAGAAGAGAAAGCAAACAGCAAAGAGCAACATAATAAAAAAAACAGCACCATCACAATAAACTAGCTAGCAGTAGATATCAGTAGATACTAAATAATAAACGATATTGTGCAGCACGCAAGATAGACAGCGCACAATGTGCTTTGAGGCAGCAGCCAAGAAAGCTGTAGTCCGCGTCTGTGAATACCCGTGTGTACACCTGTGTGCACACCTGTGTGGATCAGCATGCTTGTATTCCAAAGGTTTCTCCATGTAATGATCTGCTAGGGAGTGTGGGGAGCCACAGCCCCGTCCTCCAGGGTATGAAGAAGGTATGGAGGAGATCCAGGCCCCAGATATCCAGAGGCCCCAGAGTACAAGGACCCGAGGAGGACCACCAAAGGGGGGGGGACCGTGCCACCCTCCTGGGAAGAGCTGAGTAGAGCCCCAAAGGAGAGGTCACCCCGCAGCTACGGAGCAGAGGCCAGAGGGGGTTGCAGTGGCGTGCCCGCGGGCTCTGCCGGCAGCCAGCTGTGCCAGAGAGGACCGAGCTTCAGGCCCAGAGGCCAGAGGCCTGAGGTCATCCCACCCCCCGGAAGGAGCCCAGCCGGGCCACAGGCGCCAGGCCCCGCCAATCGGCCACCAGGAGTGAGCCGGTACATACATGAGCGCCCAGCCCCAGACAACAAGGACCACCAACACACCAACGTCTGAGGGCATCAGCCACCGGCAGGGAGTGTGGTGAGGGGAGATAGGCCTCCGTACTTTAGAGGGCCTGAGATGTTCCCAGAGAGGTCGAGTCTAAGACCCAACCTGACATATAGACACAGACGAACAGGCACACGAGGACACAGACGTGCATTCCCACCCCGTATGCACCACCAAATACTCGGCACTCACCCAACGTGTAGACAGACACAAATAGACACTGCACAGACAGTCGCACTCCCCAAACATACTCTATATCCCAGGTCCAGGTACCCCCGCCCTCAGAGGGGCAAGCCGCACCTAGACCCAGGACATGTAACCCTTCTCTCTGGGGTGGAGGCAAGCGGACCACCTCCTTATCTGCAGTAGCGGGGAGGCCCCGCATCCCAGACCCCAGTCTGACGGCCAGCATAGAGATAAAGATGGCGCTGGAGTGACGGCAGCCTTTCCAAGTAGCTCTGCAACACCGAACTTGTTTCTTAACTTTCAACTGTTTTAGACTAGTCTTTCAAACTTTTTTTACCTTCCTTTAGTCACTTTACTTTCTGCCTCTTAGATATACTATGGATAACGCACTTTTTAAAACTTCTGGAACCAGCTCCTTCATCTACTCAAGAGCGGAGCTGCTGGCACTTAACACAAAGGCACAGACCGGCATCAGACACAATATCCCGGCCAAGCTAAAGAGGAGCTACAGAGGCTGCAAGGCTGGAGCGAGGAAAGCGGATCACCGGAGGCGATTCAAACCATCAATCCCAACAGTGATCATGGGCAACGTGAACTCGTTACAGAATAAGATTGATGAACTGTGCGCTCTGAACAACCACCGACTCTACCGTGAGTGCAGTTTGTTTATCTTCACTGCTTGGGTGTCTCATAATTTTGGAAGAGTTATGTTGTCGAGAAATTGATCAATTTCGTTTTTAGATGGGTTTATTTGTGGTGTATATAAAGTTTCATAGAAATCCCTAAAAATTGTGTTTATTTTTTAGGATCATATATTGTATTCCCAGATGAATCTTTAACAGCACATATAGTTGTTTTTTCTTTATTGATTTTTAACTGGTTAGCAAGAAATTGTCCGGATTTGTTACCGTGTTCATAATTTTGCAGGCGAAGTCTTTGTACTAAGAATTTAGTCTTTTTATTAATAATTTCATTTAATTCTAGTGTTGTCTTGCGTATTTTGTTTAATATTTCTTGATCTTGGTGTGACACATAGGCTTTTTCTAAGGATTTGATGTTTTTCTCTAGTTCCTGAATTTTTTTGTTTTCTTCTTTCTTCTTATGTGATGAGAAAGAGATTATTTTACCTCTCATCACGGCTTTCCCTGCTTCCCAGAGGACAGATGCTGATGTACCAGGAATGTCATTAAAGCCTAAATATAGAGTCCACTCTTTTTTAAAGTATTTGATAAACTCTTCATCTTTGAGCAGTGATGTATTAAATCTCCAGTTTTTTCTAGGTGTAGTATTATTCATCTGTATTAGTGTTAAAGATACAGGAGCATGATCGCTGACAGCTATAGGGTGAATCTCAGTGTCTGAAATGTCACACAGCAGTGAGCTGCTGACCAGAAAATAATCCAGACGAGAGTAAGAGTGATGGACATGTGAGAAGAAAGTATATTCCTTACTGTTGGGGTGAAGGGAGCGCCATGCATCGCAAAGGCCAAAGTCGCTCATATACTGTTTGATTATATTTGTGGACTGCCAGTTACGCTGAGTTCCTGCTGTATTGAGCCTATCCATGTCTTCATTTAGTCCCAGGTTGAGGTCCCCCCCAAGAACGATTGTGCAATCTAGGTGTTCGGAGAGTGTACTAAAAAAACCGTGGAAGAATGAGGGGTCATCAACATTTGGACCATATATACTTACAATACCTAGCTTTTGGTTAAGTATAGATAGTTTGACGATTAGGAATCTGCCCTCTGGATCTATAACTGTATCGAGTACTGTGAAATTAATATTTTTATGTATTAGAATTGCTACTCCTCTTTGTCTAGAATTATAACAGGCTGAGAACACATTAGGAAACTCAGGTGTTTTAAGTTTGTTCAAACCTGTGACAGGCATGTGGGTTTCTTGTAATAAAACAACGTCTGCCTGTAATGTTTTAAGTTGGTTAATTATTTTTAACCTTTTTTCCCTAGAGCCAGCTCCATGCACATTCCATGTGACAAATCTTAGCATGCCCATAGTTGTGTGTTTGTAGCTAATGATGTACGCTGTGTGTCTCGCTTAGACGGGTGAGGAAAATGGAAACACATCTTTTTTTTAAAAAAAGTAAAGAGAAGAAAATGCGCAGTAAGAAGCTCCATAGGTCTGACTATGTGTGTGCATAATAACTAATATGAGCAAATGTGTGCATGTGTGCTATATCTGTGTGCGCTGTGTGGCTGTTGTAAGTGTGTTGCCTTTAAACGCATGTGTGTGCGTGATCGTGCAGAGTAAGCATGTAGAAATAGACAGTGTCGCTTGTGGATGGATAGGGAAACAGGTGATCGACATAGTGATAGAAAAGAGAAGCAAATACACCAAACAGCAAGGTGCGCGACAAGAGAGAGACGGGAAAAGAAATAAAAACGGAAACATTCCAATTAAAGCGTTGGCGGAGAGTGACAGTGACGTTATACTAAATTAGCAAACTGAAATTACATAGTTAAGCAAAAGTTAAAACAAGAGAGTGTGAGTGAAGAGGATAGTGTAGCGGATTCTTATCTGGTGTGCGGTCAATACAGCCATGGAGTGGTGCCGGGGTCGCGGTAGAGCTGTCCGTCCACGTAGAGCCGGTCCACGGCGATGACAGCCCGGGAGCCCTTCTGGATAAAGCTACGTGGGACTGGGAAGAGGACCCTGCGTAGTTCCAGGATCTCTCTGGGGAACTGATTGTTCACGCTGAAATCCGTTCCTTTCAGCTCTCTGCCGCGACTCTTCACCTGCTCCTTCTGCTTGAAGTGGCCGAATTTGGCTACAATAGGACGTGGTCTCCCGCTTCCTGTCTTCGGAGCCCCGATGCGATGCAGTCTTTCGAACCCTATGTTTTTCACCGTGTCCTCCGGCAGCTTCAGGTGGATTTTAATGAAGCTTCTCACGGTCGTTTCCGGGTCCTCTCCGGCAGACTCTGGAATACCAGAAAACACCAGATTATCTCTCATGCTACGGGCTTGTAGATCTATAACGGTCTCTTTTATTTTTTTATTTTCTATGTTTAATTGGGTCACATTTTCGGTCAGAGATTTGACCGAGTCCCGTAGCATGGCGTTTTCCACAGAAAGTGTTTCCACCTCCTGCTGGCTGAACTCCAGGGATTCTTTTAGAGATTTAAATTCCCCGTGTAAGATCTCCACCAGGGACAGCCTTGCATCAAAACTGGACAATCGCTTATCGATTGACTCCAGGATGTCGACGATATCTTTGCCGGCAGGCGATGTTGTTCCGGGGGAGTCTGCCGGGCGATATCTTTTAGATGACGGCGTCTCAGCTTTGGCCGGGGAAGACGCGCTCTGGGCCTTCTTCATTACTAAATCTTCGAAGCACCGGTCGATGTATTCTTGGAGAGCGTCTAAACTCCCCTCGTTGTCCTCCAGGGTGTTAGAGATGATAGGACAGATGTTGTTAGTTATATGACAGTTGGTTAGTTTATTTGGCAATACTGACGTTTAAAGAAACTTTGTTAAATTCTATGCTACCATTCGCTTTTTTTCACGCCAAATCTCCGTACTTACTTAAAGTTTACTCTTCGCTGCCCCTCATCTGCCGTTTTTTTTCGGCAAAATTATCCACACCCACCGCCGCGCTGTGCATTCTGGGATATGTTGGGCCACGAAGTCTACACCGCCACATCCTTAAAATTCAGGGAAATGAAGGACGCATTTGAGGGCCGCATTTCGAGCAGCCTTTGAATTGGGACAGCCTTCGTCACGTCGCTGTGACGTAATCGGCCTTAAAATGCGGCCTTTAAGGCTGCAGACCCTGAATTGGGATACAGCCTGAAACTGCTGCTCTCCACACAGCTCTGACACACCCTCATGAGAGCTGATTGGTCAGTAAGCAGGCTGGTCGTACCTGCTGATCACTCACCTGTTCCAGACCAGGCTAGGGTTGCCATGGCGATATACATCCCACCTTCA
Source organism: Maylandia zebra (assembly GCF_041146795.1). Taxonomy (NCBI): domain Eukaryota; kingdom Metazoa; phylum Chordata; class Actinopteri; order Cichliformes; family Cichlidae; genus Maylandia; species Maylandia zebra. Next base: position 11,403,744 of record NC_135169.1, on the reverse strand, counting down.
TAGTTAGAGTCAAGCCTGCATCAGACGGCTGGCCTGAGATCATGATGAATACAGTGACACACACACAGCAGCTGTTTGTGTGCAGCAGCTTCTCCTTTAAGAATCTGAGGTCTGATGAGACACAGCTGTTTGGAAGATATTTTATTTCATTTATTATTTATTTAATTTAATTGTTTTTATTTATTTAGATAGCTTCATGTTAGTGACAGAATAAGAAACTAAACCCAGAAAAATAACATCATAGTTCAGTCGTCTCAGGTCTCACACTACATGGTACACTGACCTCTCAGTGCAGTGACGTCGTCCTGCACCCTAAACAGAGAGACAGCCCAGAGCATGATGGTCCCCCCTCACTGCCTGACTGTGGGGACGCTGCTCTGTGGGTCACTTCAACATTTCTCTTCCTCTATGATATATACATGTCTATGTAGGAAAAGTATTTGCCCATAGATATAGGATATAATTAGAAAATATGAAACATGGATGATTATGAGTGGGCTGAGTGCAAAATCCAGGCAGGACATGATGTGCAACGAGTTTCACAGCCTGAGAAAATAAGTGTGTTATTGTAAGATGTTAGCAGAGCAGTGATCAGGTGAGGGGGTGTGGTTTAGCTCTCTGGTGTTGCCTGAGGTGGTGGAGAGGTTGGAGTAGAAGAAAGTGTTTCTGTGGACGGATGTGCTTCATCCACACATGAGCTGAGATCAGGAGTGTCTGTGCTTGGTTGGACTCTGTGGGAGATCCATCCATCTTCTTCTGCTTATCCAGCTCACAGTTACGGGGGAGTAGCCAGAGTCACCAGCCTATCACAGGGTAACACTCACAGTGACCCAACCCACTAACTGCATGTCTGTGGACAGTGGGAGGAAGCCTCCAAATACAGAGAACCCAGAGAGAACATCCACACAGGAAGGCCAGGTGGGGGATTCAAACCCTGCTGGGAGGCAACAGAGCTGCCCACTGCACCACCGTGCTGCCTCTGGCTGGGCTGTAGGCATCTAATACTTACCTCACTCAGGCACATGAACACACTTCATACACACCTTCATGATTTTGTTGATATTCTGTCTCCATTAAAATGAAACAGCATAAAATAAAAGACTTCCCTGTTTGTAACTGAGCAGATAATTATTCTCCCCTCTGTAATTTCAAGATTCAAAGTGTTTATTGTCATGTGTCCGAAGGGGAAAAAAGCATTTCTCTGTGCAATGAAATTCTTTCTTTGCTGTCCACCCACAGATGCTGATTAATATATACAATAGAAATATGTCAGATAAATACAAATAGAACAAATAAATAAATGAAGACAAAAAAGAAGACAGAATATTTACGTGTGCAACAGAGATGTGTGCAAAAGACCAAGGAGCTTAATATGAAGGGTGACCTGTGAACAGTCCGTGTTGGGAAGGTTAGGAAAAACTTCTCCCAGTACATCAGCGCAGCCATTAAAACAGGAATTCACCATGGCAACAGTGTCATCTTCACCTCATGATGAAAAAATATTTTTTATTTTTTAAATGGATTTATTTTTGTTTCTTTGTGTCTGAAAATAAAAGCAGCAGGATAAGTGGGTAAATGTACCGGTGCATCCATGGTCACAGAGTCATGTTCATTATCTCATGTCGAAAAAATGTTTTATATTTGTTACATGCATTTATTTGTGATTTATTTTGTTCTCGTCTGACTGTATGTGTGTGTGTGTGTGTGTGTGTGTGTGTGTGTGTGCACTGCTCTCAGGGCCTCCACAGCCTCCTGCAGGAGGTGCTGTCCATCATGGGGACAAATAAAGCTTTAGAATTGAGCCAACAGTCCACGTGGTGACTGTGCTCTGCAACAACGTGCTATCATGACGATGTAGAAACTTGATCATTATTATAATGGTGATGTTTTTAATTAACCACTTATATATATTTTAGTCCCTGTGTTTAAATCCTTTGGTCCTCTGTTTGTTGTCAACAAGCCAATTATGCTGTACCTCTCAAACCAATCACAAAAAATAGAAAAAACACACTTCTGTATCGTCTGAGTGAAGATGACTCTGTTGCCATGGTGAATTCATGTTTTAGTGGATGTAAGTAAGTAAGGCCACTTGTCGTGCTGTTATTATGTTTCTTTCTCATAATTCCTCCAACTCTGAATTGAATTATTTATTAAAGGAGCAGCAAAAATAGTAACAAACACATGAAGGCTGTGTATGAAGAGACTTTCATGTCACTGAGTGAGGAAGTAAGCTTCAAACTTAAATGAGCTGGACGCTTCCTCTCTTTGCTCTTTAAATGCTTTGCTTCTTTTATTGATTTTTATGCTGACTTTTTCCCTTTTTTCCGTGTGAGCTTACCTGCGATAGCTTCTGGACACTTATAGATCATTAGGACTAAAGTGTTCTTAACAGAAACAGCAACATTTTTATAGTTACCTTATCCTCAGCGCTCCGTGTGTCTGTGGCCTAGACACAGCTGAAGCCTGATTACAGCATCTGGGCACCGAGCAGCCTCAATAGCCTGGAAAGGTGCTAACTGCTAGGCTAACTAGCAACAAGATGCCTTCCCTCTCCACAGATAACTACCACAGCCTCCTGCAGAAGATTGCAGTACTGGAGACAAAAATTCATCGCTTAGAAGTAAACGTGGAGGTAAATGGACTGTGTGGAAATGAAACAACCTTGCCTTTGATTCAAAACAATGGCGACGAGCAAGCTAGTACACAGCTAAGGAGCACAGATAACATGACCAAGAAAGTAGACTCTGTGCATTATTATAAATCCTCAAGTGATAATCCCCCCTTGGACTGTCTTGGTGCAAAACCAAGACATAAATCATGTCTCCTGGAAGGGGGAGGACGTATCACGGGCAGGGCACAGCGAGCTGAAATCTCTGAAACCGACTGGCCTTCACTTCCTACGAGACAGAGAAGCTCTTCTACCCCTGTATACGAGAGGAAACAGGACTGGACAACCGTGAATAGGAAGGTTAACAACAAACCTCCAAAACAACTGAATGTGAAACTGCAGAACAGATTTGCTCCACTATCAAAGGACCCTGGATCTATATCGGACAACCATCCATCTAAAAGTAGCGAAATAAGGTCTGAAAATCTGTTGAAAAGTGAAAGGCCACAGGGAAAGCTAAAGGCTAGGCCTGAAACTCTGATTGTGGGTGACTCTGCCGTAAAGGATGTACAAAGGATGTGCGGTAAGAACACTAAAGTCCTCTGCTTTCCTAACGATATGGTCAACAACCTGAAGGAGAGAATTCTTCAAATTGCAGATGAATATCCAACTGTGACAAACATTGTCCTGCATACAGGGTCAAACGATGTGTCCAAACAACAGTCGGAGGTTCTGAAACGGGACTTTACTGGATTATTAAATACTGTAAACTCTCTGAATGCAGCTGTATTCATCAGTGGACCTGTACCGCCGGTCAGAGGAGGAGACGAGAGATTCAGCAGGTTGTTTACACTGAATAAATGGCTTATATCAGCATGTGCTGACCACTCAGTGCATTTTATCAACAACTTTAATATTTTTTGGGAACGCAGGCATCTGTTTAAAGCAAATGGATTTAATTTTAACAAGTCAGGGGTGAAACTGTTCACCTCCAACTTGTTTTATTCCATACGTCATCCATCCGTGCTTGGTGCAGAGGCTGAGATAAACGAGGAGTTATCTCATAAAGAGGAACAAACAGTACTCCAAGAACAGACAAAGCCCAGCAGAAACCTTGAGGAGGAGCTCCATCTGCCCCCACCCGGGAAGAGCCTCAGAAAGGAGAGACATCTAAGGCAAGAAGAGGGGTCCCTATTTGCCTCCAACTCTCTCAACAACACCAACGACCAGGACAAGGGACCACGACCTTCCCCAGTCCCCCAAACCCCTGACAGGCCATCACCCTCCTCCCCCTCCCTTTCTCCCTCCTCCCCACACCTGAAATTCACTGAGGAGATGATGGAGCGGGTCAATGCTGGGCTCAGATCTACCCCCCGGCCCAATCCCTTTTTGTCCCCCATAAACCCCCCACCAGAGCAGCCAAAGGTTCGCCATCGAGCCCCACCCTCAACAGAGCAATCGAAGTCACATTGCCCAGCCTCGCCCCCCTTAGTTCCTCCTTACCACCTTCATGCCCTGTCTCCGCAGTCTGATGCGTGATGTGTGAAGGGTCCGGGCTGTGAGGATTATGGCAGTGATGACTTTTCCCAGGAGAAGCTGGGACCCTGTTTACTAGAAGGTTTTAAAATTTCTGTACTTTTAGGTGACAGGAGACATGTGGCCTGGTCAAAACACAGAGAGCTGCACTCTAAAAGATCTTTAAACATAGTAAACATACCTTGTGTGCCACAGAATGCTCCCAAACACGAGGGGACAAGTAATGCCTCTAAAACACTTAAGTTGGCTTTATTAAACATTAGATCTTTAGCTGGGAAAACATTTTTAATTAATGATTTAATCACTGAGCACAGCCTTGATTTTATGTTTTTAACTGAAACTTGGTTGGACCAAAGTAACAGTGGAGCTGTTCTCATCGAGACGACCCCTCCTAACTACAGTTTTATCAGTGAGGCCAGGGCGAGCAGGAGAGGAGGAGGGGTTGCTGTCTTATTTAATGAATCATTTCAATGTAAGCAGCTATCTCCTGGAAGTTTTCAGTCTTTTGAATATGTGGCTTTACAGCTGAAGGCCCCATCCAAAGTTGTGTTTCTTAATGTTTACAGGCCTCCCAAATACTGCACAGACTTTTTTAATGACCTCAGTGAACTGCTGTCTGTGATCTGTGTTGATTTTGACTGTGTAATTATTGCTGGGGATTTTAACATCCATGTGGACAACCCTCAGGACAAAGGGACTAAAGACCTGAGTAACACTCTGGGCAACTTTGGCTGACTCAGCATGTAACAGAGGCCACACATAATAGAGGACACACTCTTGACCTACTGATCTCCAAGGGCCTGAGCATTTCAAAGGTTACTGTGTCTGATGTGGGCCTGTCTGATCATTACTGTGTTTTCTTTGAAAGTAAAATCTCAGCCCACACAAATATATCAACAACAGTGATCACAAAACGGTGTATAACTGAATACAGTAGTGAGATCTTTAACCAGGTCTTCCCATTAACACCTGACCTGTCCAGAGGGTCAGTCAATGAGCTCGTCAATAGCTTCAATGCTAACATGTTAAATGTAATGGACACTATTGCTCCCATTAAGGTGAAGGTTATCTCTGGAAGGAAAAAGTCTCCATGGAGAAACTCCACACTGGTGAAAAATGAAAAAAGAGAGTGTAGGAAAGCTGAGCGCAGATGGAGAAAAACAAACCTCCAGGTTCATTATGACATCTATAAAGAGAAACTTCACAATTATAATTTACAACTGAGGAGTGCAAGAAGGTCCTACTTCTCTGATATCATCACTAAAAACAGCCATAATGCTCGGGTCTTATTTTCTACAGTTGACAGGCTAACAAACCCTCCTGTGTCAGTGGCAGCTGAACTTCATTCGACCATGGCCTGCAATGACTTTGCCAAATTCTTCACAGACAAAATCCAAAAGATTAGACAAGCAATTGGTACATCAACAGCAGATCCGGAAGTACTAGAGGACAATATGTGCTTTGTCCTACTGGTCATTGCTTTGCACAACATGGTAAAAAAAGTATGCTCATCAAAGTATGCAAATCTCCAGTGCAATGGAGGCCTGTGAGCATACTTTCTGTGTATGTATTATTGTAGAGTCGACCTTACAATATGGAGCATTTTGATGCGGCTGTTGTTGTGATTCGGCGCTGTATAAATAAAATTCCATTGAATATAGAGCACCTGCCTCCTCATTGTGCTGCCTGTTGTGGTTGTTATGACCAGTGCTTGACCCCACACATCAGTGATCCAAGATCAAAGATGTTTGAAAGCAGTATGGTGTGAAAATACGGCTCTTTGCAACACTTTGTACTTTGGGGTCATTTCTGTCCACGAGGACCACCAACGTTATAAAATTCAATAAAAACCACATAAATAAATCAAATTACTTAAAACTTATTGCAATCATGCATAGTATAGTAATGAATAACTTCTGTTATTTTCAGACCATTTGATGAATGAAAAACAAATTTTTGATAGCAAAAGATTTCTTTAGAGGACAAAAATGACCCAAGGACAACACAAGGGTTGGTTCCAGGCAATAAAGTCTAAAAATAAATCCATCTACTTCCCTTTTCTGTGTTCCAGCCTCAGTGGCTCTGACACAGTGTTGTAATATTTACACCTCTGATGAAAACAGAGTTTGTAGTTGCAGAAATACTCGACTCATTTTGGGCATTTACGAGCAGGAACCTCAGAAAGCCCCTCGCTGCTTCACTGGTTAAGAAGCAAAGCAAACATTAGTTAACAGTAATGTAAAATCACGTACGTACTACAAGAAAAGGCTTTTGTGTTTCTGTTCATGGAGTGAAACTGTGGAACAGTCTGAATATGGAATTAAAGCAACGTCCAAACATAAAACTGTTCAAAAAGAGTTATAAAAGTATGATCTTCTCGAACTATAAAGAAAAGGAAAATATTTAAATTAAGTGAATGTCTCTATTTAAAAACAAACAAACAAACAAAAAACTCATGATGTGATATTATAGGATATAGTATATCAGAAATCTGTTCACTATTTTTATTACAAATTATATCAGTAAGGAAGCTGACTAAATATTAACTGTTATTTATGGCAAAGGGGTGGGATCAAATAAGTGTGTACTTCTTCCCTTTCAACATGTAAATTAATCAGAACGGGTTTTTTTGTATGTAATTTGTATAGTATTTTTTTCTCTCTTATTTTCTTTTCTAAATGTAGTTGTATATTGTTCACATGTTGAAATAAATTACCAATCAATCAATCAATTAAGGCCCAAAGTTTAGGAGAGAACGTCAGCACTTCACTAATGAATGTAATGCTGGTTCATGTGCTTGTTTTGTAATGTGCATGTTGTGCGTTGCTATTTCCCATATTCTTTGGCACTGATAGATGAAGAGTCTCAGGCAGGACCGAGGCTGCCAGCTGCTGACAGTGAGCAGGGAGAGAGCAGCAGAAGCTGGGCAAGAGCAGGGCACCTTCAGCCCCCTTCGTCAGGCAGAAATCATTTGGGTGTCTGTGTGAAATGTCTGATTTTTTAAAATCTTTTTTGTAGACATATTTATTAAATGTTTAACAATTATATAGAAGAAAGACAATGTAAAGAACAAAACCTTTGTCCCATAAACACGGTGAGGAGTCACAGTCGAGTGTGAGCTGCATGTATACAAAGAAATAAGAAGGAAACAGCAGTTAGAATGAGCATTGTACGTGCTGCTGGAGTAATACTTGGCCCCTCTATGAATATTGTGGCCTCTTGATGGCCCCACACTCAGAAACATAGATCCACCACTTTCTTTTCTACTGCACTGAGGTCTAGCAGGACAAGCACAGAGATGAGTCCACTGTCACCACCACTTGTCTTTTCCAAACCATTAGTCCTGTTATTGCACCTGTTGATGTGGGTGTGGCCAATGAAATGTCTCCATTACCTGTGTTGACACCAGGCTGTGACATTCTACAGGTGATGGTGGCACACTGTTCAGTCTTGGTTTTGAATCCTGATGTGTGGAGCCAGGGCTTTGGCCACAGCTACTTCCCCCTGTAGACCAGGCTGCTTACAGCACCCCCTGGTGGAGTAAAGTGGAGTAGAGCCATGAGTGAGAGATGATCTCTTTCCTTTGGCTCTGCTGTTTGTCCTCATATGATCCTTCTTCCTGGCAACAGTGGGATGCATAAGTTGGTTGTCATGGTCACTGCAGTGTCCTCTCCTGCTCAGCCAGAACATTGAGACTTCTGGGTTCTTGGGGACGGGAATGATGATGAAGGATGTGGGGACCACCACATCCGTGGCTGGATTGGTAAAGGGCAGAGAGCTCCAGTCCCACTCAGACGCCAGCAAGGTGGAGGTGGAGTACTGGTTTGGGCTGGTATCATCAAAGATGAGCTTGTGGGGCCTTTTCGGGTTGAGGATGGAGTCAAGCTCAACTCCCAGTCCTACTGCCAGTTTCTGGAAGACACCTTCTTCAAGCAGTGGTACAGGAAGAAGTCTGCATCCTTCAAGAAAAACATGATTTTCATGCAGGACAATGCTCCATCACACGCGTCCAAGTACTCCACAGCGTGGCTGCAAGAAAGGGTATAAAAGAAGAAAAACTAATGACATGGCCTCCTTGTTCACCTGATCTGAACCCCATTGAGAACCTGTGGTCCATCATCAAATGTGAGATTTACAAGGAGGGAAAACAGTACACCTCTCTGAACAGTGTCTGGGAGGCTGTGGTTGCTGCTGCACGCAATGTTGATGGTGAACAGATCAAAACACTGACAGAATCCATGGATGGCAGGCTTTTGAGTGTCCTTGCAAAGAAAGGTGGCTATATTGGTCGCTGATTTGTTTTTGTTTTGTTTTTGAATGTCAGAAATGTATATTTGTGAATGTGGAGATGTTATATTGGTGTCACTGGTAAAAATAAATCATTGAAATGGGTATATATTTGTTTTTTGTCAAGTTGCCTAATAATTATGCACAGTAATAGTCACCTGCACACACAGATATCCCCCTAAAATAGCTGAAACTAAAAACAAACTAAAAACTACTTCCAAAAACATTCAGCTTTGATATTAATGAGTTCTTTGGTTGTTGTTCAATAATAAAATTATTCCTCAAAAATACAACTTGCCTAATAATTCTGCACTCCCTGTATAGATGTAAAACAAATATGCCAGCAGTTTATCTCAGTTAACGAGAGGAGCAGGCATGTGTTTGGCTGCTTCACATAGTGAACATTGGTTGTAGTGTGGGGCATAAGTGTAAAGTAAAGTAAAGTGTGCGTGTTAGTCCCCATAGGGAAATAGTTCCTCTGCATTTAACCCATTCACTCAGTGAAGCAGTGGGCAGCCACCAATGCAACGCCCGGGGAGCAGTGTGTAGGGACGGTACCTTGCTCAGGGGTACCTCAGGGTAGCCGTTCAGTGGAGTCGAACCCCCGACCTTCCGATCATGGGACCACCACTCTACCTACTGAGCTATCCCTGCCCCCATGTAGTCCATGTCTGTTGCTGTAACAGTAGTTCATGTTTAGAATAAAACATCAGTTGATCGGGGCAGTAGTGCCTAAACTGTTGCATAATTTTGCTAAGAGATCTGTTACTTTGTGGTAATCTTAGATGAGTAGTTTTATGGACAAAACCCACCAGGTCATTCAGTGTTCCCTTAGTGCTGATGTGTCAGAGATGTTGGTGTACTATAACTGAAGTAATGTTGTTAAGTCCTTAAAGTCATATTCTTTTATTGTCATGACTCTATTTTTATTTTTGTATGATACCTGATTTATATGGAATATGGCTGAAGTAAACTAAAGCCTAAAATACTTAGTCAGTCATTTGTTTAACAGTAATTTAACATTATATAATTCACATGTAAAACTATGAATTGTAATTTTAAATGGTTTAAAGCATGTAGAATAGCATAAGTAGGCAGGTATATTTCTCCTTTTTTATCAAGAAGCAAAGACGAAAAGGAAAAAAAAAAAGAAAGAGGGCAGGGTTCGGTGGTTGAATCATCCGTCCCCCCCAACGCCAAAACCAAATCTACGCCCTTGGTTGCATATAATTACATTTTTGCTTGATGCATAAAGTTAAAAGATTAAAACTAATAAAACAAGTTTTACAAAGAGACTTTTCCATTTGATTACATTTTGTATGATGGATTATGCAGAAAAAGTAGAATTGGGCTGAAAGATCTATCGTTTTATCACCTCTTCAGGTTGTAAATCGTGTTTTTAAAAAGTAACTAAGTAATTAATTACTTTTGAGAATAAGTAATCAGTAAAGTAACGGGATTACTTTTTGGGGGAAGTAATCAGTAATTAGTTACTGATTACTTTTTTCAAGTAACTTGACCAACACTGCTGATAACAGTGCAAATGTTTGCAATATAAGAAATAAATGAAAAAAGTAAACATCTGTGTTTAGTGAACTTTGTAGTGTTGCTCTGTGGTGCAGCTACTACATCGTAGCAAAGTTTACACACTGTGTCTACTTGATCCACGTCTGACTCTGCCAACCCATAATGTTTCCACACCGCTGAAGGTTTTTACCTCTCTTTTCAACAGCAGTCACTCTCCTCTCCAAATAACTTCTGCTTAGCTTTCCGAGCTTCCCTCGGGTCCTCTTAATTGTTGTGATGCGTGTTCGAAATGCTGAGAGGTGCGCTCGATTTGCCACACGGAGCAGCGTGAGAGTAAAGCACGAGGGAGGGGCTAATAATCGTCTCAGTCAATTTTAATGATCGTTGAAAGCCCAGATCGTAATCGTGATTAAAATTCGATTAATTGAGCAGCCCTACTTTGTAGGGTCTTTACCTTACAAAGGAACAAAAACAGAAAGTAAAGAGGCGGGAACAACAATCCTGGGAGACTGCCAACATCACACCTGCACCGCACTTACAAACAATCACTGTCTAACTGACTGTTGTACGTCTCATCCTCTAGACCAGCGGTCTCCAACCTTTTTTGCGCCACGGACCGGTTTATGCCCGACAATATTTTCACGGACCGGCCTTTAAGCTGTCAACACAAAAAAATACAACAAAATAAAACTAGTACCGGTACCGAAAAAAAAAGATTTATTCATAACACACGTGAAAAGACCCAGGAAAACCGAGTTAATGATAAAAACGATAATGAAATAACGCTGAAAACCGATTAAAAACCCTGAAAACCAGACATTTCACACCTGAGCCTCAACTCTCGCGGCCCGGTACCGGTCCGAGGCCCGGGGACCGCTGCTTTAAAAGACCATCACGACCAATAACAGAGGAATTATACTGACAGGCCTGCTGCTCACGCTGGTGGATGCAGAGGTCAGCTTGTTGTGATGCATGTCAGTGAGCTGCAGGGACCTTTGAACAGATTATTCCAAAGTAAAATGCTCCCATAGAGTGATGCTACTGCACACGCTTCATATGGATGTCATATGGCATTAATATGTGCTACACCTGCCTCTCAGCATGGACTGGTACAGCACTGTCCTACTCGACCAATCAGAGCACTGTTTACAACATGCCTCACACACAACACGCAAGAGCTTTCTAACATTCCCTCTGTTTGACATGCAGGCAGGAATCAAACCACCAACCTTCTGTTTAGATGACCTGCTCCATGTGGAGTGCACCTCACATGGGCTCACTGTTAGTTTGTTGGCTCTGCTCGCTCCAGCTGCAGGTCAAACAGCTGGTGATGGAGGTGTACCGAGGATGTTACAGCTGATCATTTCTCTCAGAACGAAACACAAATACAGGACAAAAGGACCCCGTGGAAAGTCACGGACTCAGTGATGAACACCGTATAAAGAAAGGACGTCCACACTGAAGGCAGTCAGCTGTAGGTGTGAGAAACAAGGTGCAGTTCCTGCAGGTATTACCTGTAGGAGGGACTCATAACTTTAACAGTAACTATTCAACTAAATAAGGACAGAAACCTTAACTGTATAGGCTAAAACACAGACGTCATGTGATCTGTTGATAAGACCAACACTAGTTTAAATCATCAGTGTGTTTACCAGCTGAGGTAAAGAGTTAACCAACCCTGTCTTCTTTAGACTCAGTGTTGTTGAGGTATTTCAGTCAGGTTTAAAGTACTCACAGCACAGTTTGCACTTGTTTTTATTAACCACTGACTCCTTTTAGATGCCACAGCAGATTCTGACAGTACATCAGGATTTCTGTCATTAGAGGAGCTGCCTCAGTGACTGAAGCCACATCTGTCTGACAGAGGTTTGTCTCTGTTGATAAACTTATCTGTCCCACTCCCGTGTGGGGTACCTCAAGGGTCCATCCTCAGGCCCTTGCTTTTGGTATTTATTGCCATTTTATTACCTGCCATTTAACCAGAATGACCCCTCAGGCCTGTGTCAGAATGTCTTAAGGATATCAGAGCAGGGCTGGCTCTGAAGATTTTATATCATCGCCTCGACATCCACCTTTGTTGTGGTGTTTGTGTCCCGTATTAACTACGTCACGCTCGGCCGCATTGCTATGACGACGGCCACGTACATTAGGTAGTACTCGATTGTAACGCAAAATCTGTCACCCCAAGTCGAGTTGAGGCAAGTCGATCTGAGCAGGTGCTAATGAAAAAGGGACTTGACAATATTTAGTAGCAGCACTGTGACGGGTCTAACCTCTGGAGTCATGACGTAACATCTGCAGGACAGGCTGTTCCCAGCAGTCAGGGCGCTGCGTGAGTCTCTCACAAACAGTGAGGATGAGGGTTTATCCTGCTGAAGAGATCATGTTCACAGATCACAGGTGTGTGTGTGTGTGTGAGTCAGGGTGGGCGGCGGCGAGTAAGCACAGACTCCGGGTGGGCTTTTCCCTCAGGTGGTTGTTTTATTATAAAAGTTGAAGTTTCTACTCTGACAGTGAACGAAGAACAAAAACGTCCACAACATAAAAACAACATGATGCTGAAGGGGGCGGGGGGTTTCCATGGTAACACACAGGAGGGGTGGAGGGTGCAGGGGTAACCATGGTAACAGTGAGAGGAGGGGGGTTACTGTACTGTCCTCTGCTGTGGGACAGTTTAACATCTGATGACCTCACACACACACGTTACTGTAAAGACACACACACCCTGTTCTCACACACACAGTGACACACACACACTCTCTGTGGTCGGGTGTGTGTGTTTCAGAGCACTCCGCCTCCCTCTGTGTCACCAGCACCGACACTCAGTCACATGACTCCTGTGGTCATGTGACCTGTGAGCCAGGCTGAGGCTGTTTAAATAAACGTCTGTACCCAGGTGATGCTGTCAGACTCACCTGATGGAGTCATGTGATCTATACACAAGCAGCTGTTAACCTCTGACCTCTTCTTCTTCTGTCCCTGCCATCAGCTGCAGCAGGAAGTGTTAGTGTGCTTCCTGTCAGGTGGAACCTTGTTTCTATCAGAGGGGGACGGTGTTTAGAAACACACCCTAACAGAGGAACAGGAAGTCTCTGAAACGTAGACACACCTGCTGTGAGGCTCCGCCCCCTGACCTGCACTCTGAAACACACACACCTGTTTCACTCTCTCTCTAACACTCTCTCTCCCAGCTGCAGCTCTTCATCTCTACTCGTCATCGTCCTCCTCCTCCTCTTCATCCTCGCCCTCATCCTCGTCCTCCTCCTCTCCTCCCTGAGCTGAAGAGCTGGGGTTCCTGGCATACGTGCCGCCGCCGCGGTACGCCACCATGTCCTGAAACACACAGGAAGCAGTTTATCCTCTGTGGCAACACACTCACTAAAGGATTACAAAATAAAAGCCTGACAGAGAGCTCAGTGCACGCGCTCAGTAAATGATTACAAAATAAAAGCCTGACAGAGAGCTCAGTGCACGCGCTCAGTAAAGGATTACAAAATAAAAGCCTGACAGAGAGCTCAGTGCACGCGCTCAGTAAAGTTGAATGTTTTACACATGTCTCCATGTATTTATTTATTTGTCTGTTTGAAGTCTAACTGTATGGATAAAGGACCCATCTGCTCAGCAGCAGCATCAGACTGAAGGCTGGACCTGGAGCACCTCAGTCTATGAATCGGTTTCACTGCCACCTGGTGGTGAAATATTAAAATACACAACGCTCCTTTGAATGTTCGTACCACACAGAAAATGCTAGAAGCCTGAAATAAAGAGGAAATCAGATGAACACTCAGTTTATCTAAAACCTGCTGGAACGTGTCAGTTATGTGTTGAAGATCACCCACAGCTCAAACTATATGTGGCCCTTTAACATGGGTACATATTTCCTGCTCCTCAGCCTCACCTGCAGAGCTGACATCAGGGCTCGAACATGATTGGACATGTGACCCTCCAGTCTCCAAACAGCTGACAAAAGCAGCTAATGTAATTTAAAACTATTCAAGCATGTTAAAGTATCGTGTGCAGAAAATGTGTTTTTGCACAGATTAGAGGAACCGTGCAGTACAGAGGAGAACAGAGGCTGATGTTTCTGAGGACCAGATGTACTCTGAGCTCGTCACACCCTTCATACCTGCCTGTATCAGGACACACTGTGACTGTACCCTCTGTCTGTGTGACTGAGCCTCACCCGGTCGTATTTCTCTCGTAGCTTCTGGGCCTTCTCCTCGTACGGCAGCTTCTCAGACTGCGACAGCTTGCTCCACATCTCTCCCAGCTTCTTGGCACAGTCTCCTATAGACAGCCCAGGATACTGCTGCTTCACACTGGGACGGTACTCGCTGCAGAACACGAAGAACGCAGACCTGCAGACAGACAGGCTAGAGCTGATCCAGGATCTGCCTCTGTGTTTGAACTCAAACATGAGCAGCCCTGTGCTGCCCCCTGCTGGCACACTCAAACCACAGACTCAGTGTGTTTGGGGTCTTACATCAGTACATGAGGTGTGTCAGGTGCTACCTGGACCTTCAGAGTGTGTTTGGGGTCTTACGGGGGTCTTTTGGGGGCGTTGGGGTCTTTCCTCTTGCGGCCCCTCTTTCCGAAGCCTTTGGGGGGGACGTAGTCTTTCATCTCACGGTTGTAGCGCACCTTGTCAGCTTTGGCCATGTCCTCGAAACACTTCTTATCACTGGGAGACAGAGCCTGGAGGCAGAGAGCAGACAGTCAGTGTGTGACCTCTGACCTTTGAACTCCCGGGGTCACACTTACAGAAAACAATGCAGAATAATACAGAATCGATTCAGGGAGAGGACCAGTTTTCCTGCTGGGACCAGTTGAACACAGCTGGAATCCAGATGCTTCCATCAGCAGGTAAGAGCAGCTGCACCTATCTGCTTCAACCACAGCTGCACACATCTGTCTCAGGGTTTGACCTGAGCTGCAGTCAATCACGATCAGCGACTCCCTGCAGGTTCACTGCAGTGGATCTGTGCTGCAGATGTTACAGCTGTTATCAGTCCCTGTCTCAGAGCTTTGTCTACACTGGAATGAAACACAGGAATAATCCAGTCATGTGACCTGCACACAGTCTTTAGAGTTTAGTAACAGCAGAGCGTGAGTTCCTCAAACCTGACCAGATGTGTTCAACTAAAGTGCTCACATGATGTACGAGTCCAGCACACAGGAAGTGATCATTGTTCTGTGGAGCCAGTCTCTTACATTAAGGGTTGAACTGTTTCCTGTCCCTGACAGTTTACACCTCCACACACACACACACACACACACACACACACACACACACACACACACACACACACACACACACACTACTGTTAGCTGCTCGCAGACCTCCTCAGCCCTCCGTGAGGCCCTGAGCTCCTCTGAGCTCCTTCATCCAGTGAAGAAGAACATGTGATCTCAGCTCACACTGACCGTGCTGACTGATGCTCACAACTGCACGTTTCACACATGCATCCAGATGTTGTTCTGTCCCAAACCTCTGGGCCCTGAGCAAACGGTCCTGAGGATGGAGGCTCAGGTGGAGTCAGGGTTTGTCAGAGGAGAGCTCATGGTTATCTGTTGGGTGAGAGGCTGTAACTGTGTGTCTGTGACTCATGACTTTAACTGATCCATCACACTAACGAGCCCCTCTGTGAATCGCTACCTTATTGTGGTGGAGGTGTTTGAGAGGGATCCCAGGGGCTATGCTGTCGGGGCTTTTTGTCCCCTGGTAGGGTCTCCCGTGGCAGATTTTGTCCTGGGTGAGGGTCAGACAAAGAGTGATTCAAAAACCCCTATGAGTGTAAGAACTAGGGAACAGGGTTACCGGGGACCTTTTACGGGCTGTGCAGCAGCCAAGGGCAGAGACCCTGGCAGACCGATCCCCAGTTACCAAAACCAGCATTAGGACATGGTCACCTGTCTGGTGGGGAAGGACCTTAATTAGTGCGTTAAGTTCAGAGGTAGCAGATATATATAGTCAGGCTCGCCTCAACGTACATTCTCAGCAACCCATGGTGGGGTGCTTGAGGGCTCCACCTGGGGACTCTTGGTGTTCCCCCGGACAAGCTGGAGGGGGTGGCTGGGGACATGGAGGTCTGGGCGACCCGGCCCCGGATAAGTGGGGATGGACACTAACAAGCTGTGGCTCTGTGTCACTGCTGAGAACTCCTTTCCATCATTACAGAGGAGCAATGAGTGACTCGGTGTGAGGACAGAGCTTTAACTCTGACACACCTGTTGTCCCAGCAGCACAGCCACAGCACACTGCAGTATTTCACTGCTGGGGTTTGTGCAGTAAACTGTGCACCAGACGCTTTAATCACACGTGGAAATCTTCTCCTCCTGAAAGTGACGCTCTCTCAAACTGACTCTGAGCCTCTGCTGTAAATCCACCAGCTTGTTAACATGGAAACAAGCTGCAAGCGTCAGTGGATTTGACTCCAAGTCTCCCTCTTTAACATTAAAACCTTAGATTTCACAGGCTGCATAAAACAACAGATTAGGACACGCTGAGGAAAGTCTAATGTTGTGATATCTTTGGCTCCATCATGAAACACGATGTAAATATCACGATACGTCTTGATGGGCGAGCTGCAGTTTAAGACTCCTTGAATTCAAGTTCATGTAAATATCGGCACGTGTGGCATCCACAGCAGCTAAAGCTCATAGAAACCACCAAGCAGCAAAAACAACACACAGCTAAAGGAGCAGTTACGTGGTTTAAAACAGAGGATGACTTTCAGCTGGTGGAATAAATCTGTGGTCACGTTACCTTTTGTAGTTTTGCAGGTTACTGCATTTTCTTGGACGTCCTCTTTGTGAAACCAGCAGTGAGTCTGACTCTGCCGCTGTCGCCTTTCCCTGTCTGGTAGTGTAAACACGCACGCTCAGCGCGGTTTTCCATGTGGGAGGGGGGATTAATGATGCATTCAAAGGTGTGGGAGAAAAAACCACTCACAGACATTCATACAGCTTAATATGGCCACGACAACCTGTACTCGATGGTTACGACAAAACCATTTTAACCATGGTTAAAATGGTTTTGTCGTAACCCGCCCTGGGTAGGACCAGCATTTTGTAGATCCTCTGACTCATCCTCTGCCCTCTCCTAACTCCAAATCCACTTGTGACCTCGATGAGGAGACAGGATGGAGTTTTGAAACACAGCCCTGCTCTCAGACATCAACATGTTCTTCTACGTGCTCCTCAAACAGCTGCTGTGTGCACTGCTGCCACCTCCTGGTAGTAGCAGCACGTTACAGTCCACCAGCTGCCACTAAACACATTTACACACACACAGCAGCTGATTCATAACCGGTCACATCACTGCTCTGCTGACAGACTGACTGTGCTGAGTGCCCAGACTGAGCAGAAGAGAGCTCCATAAGAACCAGTGCGTTCACCACGCCGTGTGTGTTCTGATGGATTAGAGCTTATTCACATTTCATTGTTTCATTTCCTGTAATTGTCCTGCCTGTCATGTTACAGTGGGTACTCATGATGCTGTGACCGTGTGGAGAGGTCTGAGCTCTTGTACTGAGCAGAGATGGGCAGTAACGCGGTAATCCGATTACTTTTTTCAAGTAACGAGTACAGTAAGGGATTACTATTGCAAAAACGGTAATCAGATTACCGTTACTTTCCCGTAGAAACGCTGCGTTACTAAAACCGTGATTTTTTGCGAGAATGTCTCACGACAGTGACGTAAGCGAGTGCGACGTTCGTGACAACAGCTGTGTGCAGATCAACAATGGATCATATATCGAGTGCAGAGAGAGTATGAGCGTGCAGCGTTTAAAGCGTGGAAGTACTGACCTTACTTTGAGTTTGATTCCATAAAAAGTGACAAAAACATTAGTGTCCGCTGTGCGTGGGAAGAAAACTTCTTTTTACAGCGAAAAAACCCCTAAACTTCCAAGCAAGCAGCGAGTAGCTACGACGTAATGGGAAACTCACAGAGCTGCCATATCCTTCCACTGACCGCGGCACACCTGCACCAGGGTAAACCTCCGCCTGCCCCACTCCTGCTTTACAGGTGAAAATAGAGCAACAGGACCGCTGAGTCTTTGACTTTATTTATTTTCTGCTGTGTTTTACTTGCATCTATTTGAAAGACTGAGTGTAAACACAAAAAATATTTTATTTTATGTGCTGGAATGTGCAGAAAATAGGTTTAAATGTTAAACTAATTTCTTCCAGTCAGAGAATGTTGCAGATAATTAAATTTTTGCTTGATGCATAAAGTTAAAAGATTAAAACTAATAAAACAAGTTAAAAAGAGACTTTTCCATTTGATTACATTTTGTATGATGGATTATGCAGAAAAGTAGAATTGGGCTGAAAGATCTATCGCTTTATCACCTATTCAGGTTGTAAATCGTGTTTTTAAAAAGTAACTAAGTAATTAATTACTTTTGAAAATAAGTAATCAGTAAAGTAACAGGATCACTTTTTTGGGGAAGTAATCAGTAATTAGTTACTTTTTTCCAGTAACTTGACCAACACTGATGCTGGGTGATGAAGAGCACAGCAGTGATGCTGGAGCTGCTCGTGATGTCACAGCGACACGTGTGACATCACGAGCAGCTCTGCTGTGGCCTGCAGCTCTCGTGATGACTCCACCCATTCACCTCTGTGTGTCGGCCGTGTATGTGACACGTAACAAACAGGTCAGAGGCTGATCCACCTGTGCAGGTGAGTCCTGCACAGCTCAGTGTGAAGCAGGAGGATCCTCTGAGTCTGTGCTGCCTGTAAGCAGCTGTTTCTGCTGCCTCAGAGTGAACGTCAACACTGAGCTGTGGTTTTATTCACCCCGTGCTCCTCTGCAGTTTGTGCTGTGAGGCTCGAGGCGCACACAGAACATCGACTCTGCTCACACAGCCTGTTAACCTGCCAAAGGTTTGAATGAGTTCACACTGTAAGTCTGTGACTGGAGCTGCTGCACAGGAACACCATGACAACTCTTTATTGCTCCCACTATAACCAGTCAAACAGCTGGAGCTGCAGCTTACTGTGTCCTGATAGGACAGCTGAACACAGGTAGGTGAGCTGTTACTCACACACTGATGGGTCAGGTGGTCATGTGACCAGGTACCTGCAGCCCCCCCCCCTCACCTTCCACCTCTCGGAGCACTTCTTGGAGAACTCGGCGAAGTTGACCGACTGCTCGGGGTTCTTCTTGCGGTGCTCCTCTCGACACGTCTGCACGAAGAAGGCGTACGCCGACGTCTTCCCCTTCGGCTTGTTGATGTCTTTACGCATCATCGTGGCGGCCTGAAGAACCACCACAGAAGAAGAAGAGTGAGGGGGACGGAGAGCCGAGGCAGTGCTGCAGACACCAGATATGCATTTATAGACTTGGTCCATAATGTTGTTGTACACGTACAATAACAATAAAGGACTTTATATTTACTCACAATTCAACTCTGACCTGTCAGTAAATACTAAGACACTAGGGTGGCACTTGACCTCTGACCCCTGCTGTGATATAGTTTCATCAGTAATGAAACATGGGTTTATTTTACATTCAGTGTGCTGGTGGTGATTATTGATCGCTGTGATTACTGACCATCAAATACTAAACTCATCACAGAGAAACCTGATGGTCGGACACTGTGGGTCCATGTTATTGATAATACCTGATCAGAGGAGCTGATCGGGGTTATTAACGGGTGTTTTGTTCCTGACAGAGGATCAAACATCACTGACACAATAACGATGAGCGACTGGATTTAACCTTTATTTCAGCTTTAAACACGTTTGTGTGCAATGACCTTTTAACCCGTGAGTCTGCTGTTCTTCACGCTGTGACTTTAACCCATAAACCGGTTATATTCCGCCGGTATGAGCCCGTATCTAACGGTAAATCTCCGGTAACAGCTCCCCGTTGGGCCTCGTTGTGAATAACAAAGGCAGCAGACGGGCTCCATTTTCTTTGCCGGGCAGAGGGAGGCCCTTCGGCAGCCTCTCCTCCTTATGTCCGCGCTGGAAGCTCCCCACGGAGCCCGGTACCCGCTGTACGCCCCGGGCTGGAGGTGTGAGAGCCTCGCTGGGGCGGATGGAGGGGAGTATCCGGGACTCGCGCTGATCTGCGGCCGCTGCGGTTAGCCTAGCCACGCTAGCTTCTCAGAACAATGGACCACCATTTGCTTCCCGCCCTCTGCGGAGCTAGCCGCCCCATCCCCCTCTGCTAGCAGCGGCTAACAGTCGCTCGCAGTCCCGGTAAACCCGTAGAGAGGCTGCAGAGAGCACCGCGGGGCTCTCCGGTGATTCACGGACACATTTATCCCAAAGCACCGCCGGTAATGCTGATACGGGCGGTGCTGCAATGGAAACACACAGTCTCTACGTCTACTGCGCATTTTTAACGAAGGGCTCCGTCTATGCATCGGAGAGGTCAGCGTTATATAGACGGGGTCAGGCTATTTCCTGGCATTCATACTCCAAAATGGGCGTTTCGTGTTTACAACAACATGTCTGGATCAGTCCTCCGAGAGGGAGCACACAAAGGACCAGGAAGGACACCACATCCCACCACCGCCAGGCTGCCACCGTCAAAGCGGACATTTTATTCCCGTTTTCCAGCTATTATTCCGGATCTTTTCTCTCTGGATGCCCACATCAGAAACAAGATGCCCGGCACATCCAGCTCATGTCCGGCTCAAATACACTGCTATTTTACGGCAGCCCCGCGGTGGAAGGCCGATCGGGGTACTCACTCGTCAGGAGGGCCGGCTGCAGGTGAAACGGACTGGACCGAGTCTGGTTCTCCGGGTCTCGGGTTCTTGTTGTTGTTTGGGGTTGAAGCTGCGACTGGAGCCGTTGGTTCACTTTCAAACTGGGTCGAGCCTGAGACAGGCTCCACCCACTAGCAACGCCCCCGTTGGTCATTCCTATTGAGGGGGCGGAACACTGTTTGCAAACACGGGCGGAGCTCGTCTTAATACCGATCTCTGATTGGTTATAGCCACTGTTAGTCAAATCCAGTTGTGTCACACGGTTCCGCCCGCAGAGCGACGCTACCAGGGCGGGAATTCTACACATAAACAGGGCGGGGCCAAGTTCTAGAACTTCCATCTGTTTCGTTGGAATTTGTGTATGTCAGGTGTTCTGACCAATCAGAGAAAACGTGGCAGATAACACCGTAGCGATTGAGTGAAAAGGTCTTGAATTTTACAGTATTATTAAATGATTTTTTTACAGTTATAAATACATTAGCAGGTATTTTTAGGCATTTGTCCCTTTGTGTCATATTTTACAGATGTTTGTCAGTTGAACTGAATAATAAACATGAAAAGAGTCCAACTGACCTCTGACTCGAAATTATAAACCGCCTCTCAATCCGGTTGTTCAGTCTGACATCACTAGCCGTGTCTGGGTCTAAACTCCGCTGCAGGTCCATATATCAAACCATCACTGTGGCATTACTGAGAGTTGAAAAACTGTCTAAAGTCTTTCATCTTTAATAAAATAATCAGCGTTCTGCTCTACCAGGTGTAACAACTGAGTTTAACATCCAGGCATCCATGAAATCGGAATTTATGACATTTAAGGGAGTTAGAAGTTAGCAGGGAGTTAGCTCGCTAGCTTCTATCTAAATACAATATAGCATGTCCTGACTGCGGGGTTTTGGAAACAAATTAAAACGTACAGCTCTGCTATCACTTCCAGCATAAATGAAGACAGAAAACTAAACAGCAGTGACGTTTGTAGGGTTACTGAAGTTTGGCTAGCTGGTATATAATGATGTGCTACGTGACCGCTAGCGACACAGCTATGTTAGCATAATATAAACAAGCTAACTTTTTTCCCACTCGATAAAAGTTAACGTGAGTGTTCTCGGTGGTCAGGAACAAATGTAATCGCATGGCAGGATGCTGTAAAAGGACCAAACTTCAGCCAGGAGAACAACTGAGATAATCCATCCACAATACGAGGTTAGTCATTCATATACTGCTGCATGGGCTGGGCTGTAGTTACATCCTAAGGTTTTAAAAACTGAGCTTAAATAAATGATTAGTGGTAATAAAAGCCGAGGGAGGTCAACAGTGATCACTGACTGTTTTAGGAGCTTTTTGAGATCAAATAGAAGAAAATACAAAACATTAAACATGTTAACAACACAAACGCCATATTAAACGCAGACTACTTTAGGCCCGGAAGCAGGATTCGTCACGTCATCACTGAACAACCGGATAGAGATTGAAAATGTGACGTCATTCAGGGGTAAAACCACAAAGGATTCTGGGAACTCGTGGCAAGTGGTACTAGCGCACGCAGGCTTTCAATTGAAATCAGTTACACAGCGATAAAAAGAAATAAAAAATGGCAAGAAGCTGTTGTATTATTAACTGCACAAGCCGGGCGAGCGACAGCCACGTGAAGCCGACAGGTAAAGCGATTGGTTTTTATCGGATTCCGGCGTGGAAGAGAAATTGTCCAAGCCATGTCTCCCAAGTCAAGAAGAGGCGACGGATGGCCGGGATTGCCACTATCCGAAGACCTAATACACCGTTCGAAAACACTCCAGCTCACATGTTAGTCTGCTCCAAGCATTTCCACAAAGGTCAGTGTTTTGTAGTAGTTAATACATCTTATATGGCGCTGAACAGAAATCGTGCTATGCTCCTTTGTTTATTGTGGCAGTGTGTAATGTTTGCTGTGTTTTGTAGGCAAAACAGCATACGAAATGCGAAATACATAGACAAAAACATATACTTTTATTCACAGGATATATGACAGATTTTTGTATCATTAATAACCCAGTAGGATTACAGCATACAATATTATTGTCACTGCTACTGTAACAGTCATAAATCACATTGTTATAATTTCACAAAATGTGTTCTAAACTCCCAAACTGCTCCTTTTATACCTGACTTTTAGGACCTGTAGTTGTGTTCATTATCAATTAGAGCCCCTCATTCTTTTCTTCTTTTTCTTTGGTGCAGTACTATAAATACAGTGTACCCCTTTTGCCTTTCCCCTTTTCTACAATTCCCCTGTGGGAGAGGTGGGTGTCATTTCTTTCCAACACTTTAAAACACACATAATTCATATTTAGCCACCCTGATGTTTATGATTGCAATTTTAGTTCAATTATTGTCATTATTAAGCCTGTTTTTGTTAGATGTTATAAGTGTGTAGTATGTGTGTATCATAAATGTGTTTTAGGCACCATAAATGCTAGCATGAATATATACTCCTTGCTAGCTTGGAAGTTGTGGTGGGTTGAGCTAACCCTCTTCCCCACTGTTTGTATTTGGTCATAGGAGCTGGAGTGGGCAAATTATTTACTTGGTCTTTCTTTCTTTTATCTTTTTTATCAGGTATGTTGGATTTCATGTTGTTGTTGTTTTTTATTATCTTATGTCAAATATGTTACGTGTAAATGCATACTTTATGTTTAATGTAAAAATAAATGCCCTTTTCTACAATTCCCCTGTGGGAGAGGAGCTGGAGTGGGTAAATTATTTACTTGGAGGTCTTTCTTTCTTTTACCTTTTTTATCAGACACAACGCAGAAGCACACCGGTTACACTACATTTCTGTAATCAGTACCAAAAATTATTTCCACTACTAATTCATTACCGTTGAGTTTAAAGGTCCTATTAATAAACGGTTAACGAATGTGTATTTATGAAGATGATTTGTAAGGTAAACTTTCATTCTACACGGTGCTTTTCAAAGTCCTGTACCCATCTGTCGGTAAACTGTATCTGGGCTTGTGTATGTGTATGCACTCACTCCAAGAACCGTATAGTTATAAATATGAGCGTGGTGAAAGTTGGGCAGCACGCTAACGTCTTTTGTCCACTCTGTGTGCTCGTAAGGGTCTGACCCTTTCACTCCTTTGATTTTTTCCTCATATCTTTTCTTTGCATTTTCGTCGAGTCTGTCTTTGTACGGACCGGCATTGTTCTCCTTCATTTTGTACATTCCTTTTTTGGGGGCAAAGAAAAAGGTAATTGCACGTGACTTTCGCACATTGCATGCTGGGTACTCGTGGCAAAACAATCCAAGCAATGCATCAAACGCAAGCATTTACAGCACTGCAAAACGTTCATTCTCCGGTTCCAATACTTTCTTGCTTTTTCTTTGCTCCCCAAAAAAGGTACAAAGGTATACGAGTATGTGCATGAGAATTTTAATAAAGCGCTGCCACACAGTCACACCATCCACACTGTGTAGTGTCTCAGCTGATCCTGGATTTACAGCAGCATCTTTCAGAGCACCGAGAAGTCATGTGGAGGCAAACAGAATAGGGAAAGGACACAGTGTGTGCTCTAATGATGGATGAAACGTACATCCACCGGATGACTGAGTTTGCAGGGGACCAGTTCCAAATACAGTCACTGGTGAAGCTGACAACACACTCGCCACCCGGGCCTTGGTCCTCACGGTTGTGGCTGTCAATGAGTGATGGAAAATTCCCATTGTGTACTTCCTCATCGATGGATCAGAGAAGGCCAGTGTCATCTGCAAATAGGTAACAGGCTAAAACGACTCATTTACAGTGGAGAAAACAAAAAAATGAAAGTCCACGTGGCAGCACAGCTCTTCAGCAGAAGTGTAGCGGATGCAATGGAGTCTGTGAACAAGGCTTGAAGTTGGAGGACTTTAAAGGTTGAGCTGCAACTGTAGAGTTTGTGCGCACTGTAGATGCAGCTTTTGATGCAGCCGTAATCCTCCTGGAAAAGGTTACAAAGCTCCAATGAAGCCAACAACTAAACACAGGGCTGAGACCAGCTTGAAGGATGCTTCGTGGGGTGAAGGTCCAGCAGTATGACAAAATGGTGCCACTTCACACAACAAAAAGAAGACTGCCATATATGGTTTCGTTGCTAATGGCATAAGTGCACTTAACATCTATAATGAACTTGTTGAGAGGACCGATGCCCCGTGCAGGTATCTTCTGACCTTGAAACTGAGTCGGGACCACTTTGAGCTCTTCTTCACTGCCATGACAGCAAGAGGTGGGCACAATCCTAATGCCAGACAGTTCAGGGAGCCTACGTATACATCTGTGGCTGGCACCGCCCTCGGATCCTCGGATCACAACACGGTGCATCTTCTGCCAGTTTACAAGACTGTACTGAGAAGAGAGAAAGTGAGGAAACACCGCATAAAGGTTTGGAGTGACGATGCCTCTTTAGCCCCGCAGGGCTGCTTTGACTGTACAGACTGGTCGGTGTTTATAGAATCATGTAGAGACATTAATGAACTCACTGACGTTGTCTGCAGCTATGTCTCCTTTTGCAGAGACATGATTATCCCCTCAAAGGCTGTGCATTTTTTCCCTAATAACAAACCATGGTCTTCAAAAGCTCTTATGAGGCTGATTCACGAAAGGAAAAAAGCTTTTATTGAAGGGAATATCTCGAAAGTTAGAGAAATTAGGAAGGAGATCAGATTAGAAATTAAAAAAGCCAATATAAAATACAAGGATAAGGTAGAGGCGGAGATGGGCAGCAATAACTTCATTGCTACATCATTAAATGATTTTAGGCCTGTCGCTCTAACATCCTTAGTGATGAAGTCCTTTGAAAAACTTGTCAGGAAGGAGATCCTGCAGCAAGTAGAGAAGCTGATAGATCCACTACAATTTGCCTACAGGCCTTGTAGAGGTGTGGATGATGCAGTGGTCACTCTGTTGAACTTCCTTTATCGCCATCTTGATGGCGCCAAAGCTCATGCTCGGCTCTTATTTATCGATTTTTCTTCTGCTTTTAATACTATCCAGCCACATCTTTTAGCTGATAAACTTCTTAACCAGTTTAAACTTGATTTTAATCTTGTTGGTTGGATTTTAGACTTTTTAACTGACAGATCTCAGTGTGTGAGAGTAAACGGCTGTTTTTCCAAACAGCTGAACTCTTCCACTGGCTCACCACAAGGTTGTTGTCTCTCTCCTCTACTGTATATTTTATACACTAATGACTGTCGCAGCACACAGGCCAACAGGCATTCCATTAAATACGCAGATGACACAGTCATTGTAAGCCTCCTTCATGGTGAAGAGGATTCCCATGGGCCTGTTGTGGAGGAGTTTGTTTCATGGTGTGATCAGTCCTTCTTAATGATTAACACCTTAAAAACCAAGGACATGGTTATTGACTTCAGGAAGTCATCCCCTCATCCTGCGCTAACAGTGGTAAATGTGCAGCCATTGAACTGGTGGACAGTTATAAGTATTTGGGGGTTGTTCTTGATAAGACTCTGTGCTTTGAATCACATCTTGCTGCTACAGTGAAAAAGGCTCAACAAAGACTTTTTAAGGAGGTTGAGAGGTTTTAATGTTTCATCTGAAATGATGACTCTTTTTTATAAAAGTTTTATTGAATCTGTTTTAACTTTCTGTATCATTGCTTGGTCGGTAATATGTCCCTGAATAATAAGACCAGACTTAACAATCTGGTTAAAGTGGCTGGCAAGATTTCAGGGAGGTCTCAGGTCCAGCTTGTGGACTTCTATAACAGGCAGGTGCTGAGGAAGGCGACCTCTGTCCTGTTGTGTTCAGATCATCCTCTCTTTAATGATTTTCAACTGCTTCCATCAGGTCGTCGTTATAAAGTGCCTGCAGTAAAGGCAAAGAGACATAGACTGTCTTTTGTACCCAGTGCTATTATCATGGTTAATAACACTAAACCATAAGCGTTGTTGCCATTGCACATTGTACTTTTTTGATGAAAAATCTAGGTTGTTTTATCAGGCTTATATTATATTATTTTGGTGAGTGTATGTGATGTGTTGGTTGTCTGTCTGTTTGTACGGACATACTGCAAATCAATTTCCCGTTAGGGACAATAAAGTTACCATTGACCATTGACCATTTACTTGTTTGGCACCAAGTTCAAACGGGCAGTGACCCTGAAGATCACTCAATTCCTGACCTTCCAGATGTGTGCAAGCTCACTGAATACAAAGAGATCAGCTACATCACAGGTTTGTAGTGAAGAAGATGAAAGAGAAAATCAGCTGCTTGCCTTGGTCACAGACATTGACAACCAGTGATGCTCTGCACAGTTTTCTTAAGCTGAAAGACCGAGGTGGTCTCCAAAAACATTCACCAGGCATGGTTACTGTGTGTATGACAGCAGAGGGAGATCAGAACTAATGGAGGTCAGCTTCCCAGTGGATCTGGAGTCACAGCAACCATTGTTGGTACCGGTCCATGAGTCGTTTGGTACCGGGCCGCGAGAGTGAGACTCGGGTGTGAAATGTATAGTTTTCAGGGTTTTTATCGGTTTTCAGCGTTATTTTGTTATCGTTTTTTTCGTTAACTCTGTGTGTTATGAATAAATCTTCTTTTTTTCAGTACCTGCCGGTACTGGTTTTATTTTGTTGTATTTATCCGCGACACCTTAAAGGCTGGTCCATGAAAATATTGTCGGGCACAAAACGGTCCGTGGCGCAAAACAGGTTGGAGACCGCTGGTGTAGAGGAACCTAGTGATGTGTCCTGTGTGTCGAAGCTTTGAGTGAAGCGTCACACACTAGTTTGTGTCATTATCCAGATGTACATAAGCGTGATTACACAGTTACACAATCATACCAAAACGCTGTCCTGATAGTTTCCACTGTATCGTTTGTATCAGACATACTGAGACAATATTCTGGATAAATAACCATGAAAACAATTTATTCAGTTTAGAGGTTGACACATCACATCATTATAATCACAGAGCCTGTTTCACTAGAATCGTCCACTTGATGGCGCAGTAGAGCAAATGAATCATCACAATGCTTCGAACCATGAGTTGAACAGTTGGATGGGAAGTTTCTGTTCATCAGCTTCATCTCACCGTCACCAGAGGACCCCGGTGCAGACACAGACGAGAAGCCAGAACTCAACTTCAACAAAGAGCGAGCCTTTATTTTGGGGCTGAAACTCACAAGGTAAAACAAGGCAAAATAAGGGAAAAACCCACACATACACTGGGAAAACTATGACCATGACTTTAACAAGATAACAACTGTGATGTGGGGCAGGTAGCACAGACAACGCCACGATGAACAAAGGAAGACGGAGGACTTAAATACACACGAGGTGGTCAGGGGAAGTGGAGACGCATGGGAAACACAGCTGACTAGAATGAACACAATGACACCACAGGCAGGGCTGGACTGGGACAAAACATTGGCCCGGCATTTTGACTGGAGACCGGCCCACCAGGTATTAAAGCCATAAAACCTTTGAATGAAAACAAACGTCGTTGTGACAGTGATGCACAGTCTTGTTGATATACATGTATCAATCTAATCTAATCTAATAAACTTAAACCATCCTCCCTGTCCTGGTATTCTAAACAGTACTCAAAAGTAGACTGTTGGTCGAGTTAACCTCCTGAACATCTACAACACATGGTGGAAACCTGACATTAAGACAGAGAAGACACGAGGTGAGACATGATCATTACTGAATATTAGAAAATAATAAATGACAGATTTAGTGATTTTTCATAAACTATTTATTTACCACATCAATAAACAGCACGGCAGGAAAAAATATTTTTTTCTAACATGACAACCTTTACAAAGTGAAAGGAAACAGAAAGACAGGTGAGAAAGAACAAAACTTCACACACAGTACTGATGCAGTATCTAGAAAATGTGGGAAATACTGGCATCATACACAGTACTTACTTCTGAAGAAATTATGTACAATAATGGATTTCTATACATTTTACATCATTGATCAGTTTCATGATTGAAGTAGAAACAGGAGAGGGAGGGGAGAGAATGAGAGAAGAAGAGGCAGCTGTGCAGCAAAGACAGAATAACTCCAGCTTTGTGTCTTTTTCATTGTAGCTGAAGTCTGAGACAAACTTTTTTCAGCTCAATACGAAGCGCGTAATATTTTCTCTGAATATGAGACGATTCAGCTTTTTACTGGACGGTTGGTAACTCTACTAACTAACCTTATTGTTACGTCCCCTGGCTAGTCTAGGGGGTTGAAGGGACGAACATAAAGGTGGATAGAGAAGGAGGAGCCAAGATGGTAATTTTAGAAGGTTTATTTAATACTGGTGATGGGATCAGACTGAGGTATAACGTCAGGGAGAGCCAAGGCCAACATAACAAACAAAACATCCCTGATGTAGAAATAAAAGAAACTTACCTAACTCCAAAGAAACAAAATGTACAACCTATAACCATAACCTACCTAACAACACATAAACAGGAGAAAACAGGGTGTCAAAACAAAAGGCAGCTCTCCCCTACAAGCAGTCCGAACATGAAACAACAATGCTCACACAAGATACAAAGGCATGCAAGCCTGCACAAGTATGGCAACCAAAATGGCCAGAGGGCACAGAAGCACAGCTCCACAGGCCTTAAATAGTGCCAATTAGCCGGACTCTGCGCAGCATCCAATCAGGACAGAGGAGGTGGAGCCTGGACAAAACAAAGGGTTAGTAGGGAGAAGAGACATCCTCCTGGGGGATGTAACACTTATGAACAAAATAAAGCTCACTATCAGTAACATCATAGCACCACCCAGCTGTATAGAAACTCCGTCATGCTAGCTAGTACGCAGTACGAGTTATTGTAACTGACGGTAAAAAGTCAGCACAAGGAAAATAAACTCCACCTAAACTTGGTTTATATCTGACCCAGAGAGACTGCAGGTCATAACTTCTTACCTGAAGCTCAGTTCACCTGACACTCAGACGGCGGCCGCTTCGGGTCTCTGCTCCTCCTGCCTCACCTTCCCTCATCCACCTGCTGGCCTCCACCACTTGCTAATGTTACTGAATCTGTAGAAGCTCCACCATAGCCACCACAAAACAATTGTCACCATCTGGCCAATCCACCACCTTTCAGTGTTTATAGCGTTACAAAAAAAAAGAAGAAAAAAACCACATCGAGCCATAAAAACTAAAAATCTCTATCGGACATATGTCCGATGGCCACTCCAGCTATGACCGCAGGGGAAGTGTAAACTAAGCACATAGGACATGGGAACAGGACTTCAAAATAAACAGGAAACATGACATGAACTTGACAACATGAACCACATAGACAAGAGACATGACAAATTAGACACACTGACCAACAAGGGAGGCTTAAAGACAGGGGTGAGGCACAAGGGGAACCTAATAAACCATCAACTATGACAGAACGTAACTAGATAAGGAGAAAGGAAACGAGAACACTGGGTGGCACGACCCAGGACCCTGACAGTTTATGTAAAATGTTAGTTTTTTCCTGTATATTAAGCTTATGTATAGCTGCATGTTGTCCTGTGCTCCCACTCATAGCCTGCACCTCGTCGTGGTGAGTGTAATGATAAGCAGCTGTTGCTGTAAGTTAACTTGGTTTCATGCCATACCACAAGGTGGCACTATCTGTAAAGAAGATGGGCATGAACGCTAAGAGGTCAGGTGTGGTGTTTTCTTCCGGCTAACCAAGCATGGTTAATAAAATCTGTCACAGATCACAAAAGGACTCTTTCTTCATAAATAAGGAGACAAACAAAACAGTGAGTGGGCTTTTTGTTGTTACATGTTGAGAAGACAACAAAATGCTCCTTTTTACTGCTCGGCTTAAATGTATTCATGTATAAATACTGTGTAATGTAAAGAAGTGGTCCCAGTTTGTGCTTATCTGCCCCAGTTCTGGGCTGGAGATGCAGATGAGATGCTTCCAGCTGGTTTCAGCTATAAGCGACACCCGTCCTGGATTATGTCACAGGGTTCGGTGAGCCTTACAGTCTAAATTTACAGTGTGTGAACATAAGGCACAAGTAAAGTCCTGTTCTGTGCAGGCTGATCTATTTTTATCAATACCACACTCATTAATCCTTATCAGTTATCAACATCGTAGACCTGTGTAACAAAATGTGCTAAATTCCATACAAACAACAAGAAAGCAGAGAAAATAATGAATTTGAGGCCTACACTTCTGAATAAACTGATTTGAATGATTCCCTCTGTGTGTGATTTTAGGAGCGTCTTCAGATGGAGACCTCAATGACATGATGGACCTGCCGTCTGTCTGAAGTAATGAACTGATTCTTATAGAGCGCGTTTCTCCCAGAGAACTCAAAGCTCTTCATACAACATGCCACAGTCACCCCAGCACTGTTCTCTATGCTTCGAGGGCTTTCTGACTAACATTCACACACATCCATACGACCAACTGGCCCAAGGATATTTGGCATGCAGACAAGGGGAACCAGGGATTGAACCACCAACCCTCCGATCAGCAGATGATCTGACCAGACGGTAAATGGAGAGCTCCTCCTCCTGTGTCTGTGCTGTTTCTGTCATGCTTCTATCAAACAACCTGAGTCTGTCACCTTTGTTATAAAGACCAACACTTGTGCAGGATCGTATGTCCTGTTTCCCCTTTCTCTGATTAAAATACTAAAGTCTACTAGAAAACTGTTTTCACCCTGCAAAGAAACAGATATTTGATAAACTTCTGTCGTCGTCGTTAACTGTCATGGTTGATTTCCTGCTGCAAGTGTCCGGAGTAAGGAGAGACTGAGAAGCTGAGAGGAGACGGAGGCTCTCCACCCCTGATGAAGCACCAGCACAGCTCCAGGACAGTGTGTGAGGAAGAGGAGCCAGCAGAGGAGAACAGACAGCTGTTCTCTGTAATTGAGGGACTGGTAAAAACACTTAAAACAGTTTCTAGATATCTGCAGACGTGTCTCCAACACAAACTGTAACAGCTGCACACAGGGAACCTCTCACTGATGCTGATCCTGCAGGATCTGACAGACCACAGACGACTGTGATAATGCTTTGATTTACCCAGAACATGTTTAGCTCAAATATTGTTGTCATCACAGTGGGCTTGTGCTGTTTCAGTGGGAAAGTGTGCAGCTCATTTAAATAAGAGGTTCAAAGAGAAAAGTTGTCCATTCATAAAGTGTGTTGACAGGGTGGGTTTGGAGGTCAGTTTAGTGTTATTAGCATTACTACCACTGTGAGCATCAACACTACTGATTTGCTTGCAGCGTTATTATTACTGTGCGTACACACCGAACGCCATAGACGGAGGAGCGCAGTGAAGCACGACTGGGGGTCCCCGCGAAACTTCAGAAGCAGATTTGCGTCGCAAAAACAACCAAGTAGCGCAACTGATGTGTTTGAAGCGCGAGTTAAAATATGCGCTGCAGTTCGTGTGTTGCATTTTGTGCATTCACGCGTATCGCGTGTACCGCTCGAGTTGGAAAAATCTGAACTCCAGCTTCAAGTCGCGCCGTGACAACCAATCAGGAGGCTGGTGACGTGGCTCTGACCCTAGTTCAAAGGGTCAGGTCCAGCCAAAGCGCTTTCTCTTCCACTTAAAACGGGTCCTTTTTATTCCTGTCTCTCTGTAAATATATACAAAATATAACTATTTATGTTTAATGTTTGTCTGTTTGAGAAGTTTAATATTTCAAATACATTTTTGTAATGACTAATGTCTCAGTTCTACTACACAGCAACTACTGGCACACAACGTGACTCATATAGAATTTATTTCATATCAGTTAAAGCAATAAAGTGATGCTTTAATTGAGGCAGCATAGTTGAAACTAACATCGCTGCCACTGAAAGAATTAGTCGTGAATCGTGTGGGTGTATTACTAAAGGAGGATGCAGCCACATTGAGGAGAGGGCTAGATTGTATTAAGGCTCATGTATCAAACTCAAGGCCCGCGGGCCACATCTGGCCCGGTGGACATTTATATCCGGCCCGCGAGATCCTTTTATATAGATGTACTATTATTGTTATGCATGGCCTAGCGATATGAGGCGCTAATAACACACAGACTACAGATCCCATAATGCAGCGCTGCAGCCTCCTTGCTGAACGCTAGGCTAACTGGGAACATTCCCGCATCAATCAAGTCAAACTTCAAAGCTAGCCGCTCACAATGGTGGAGAGAAAAGTTGACTCTGACAGCAGAGCCTTTCAGCGCCAGTGGGAGGCTGAATATATGTTTACAGACATGCTGGTAAACCGTGCGTCTTATTAGTGGAGCTAATGTGGCTGTAATTAATTTAATTTAAGACGGCACTGCGAGACAAAACGTCAGGATAAGCTGAAAAACCTAAACGCAGAAACTACAGAAAGTAGACGAGCTAAAGAAGAATCTGACATTTCAGCAGACGTTTTTCACCAGAGCAAAACCACAAAGTGAAGCTGTTGTGAAAGCAAGTTTTACTGTAGCAGAGGAGCCAAATCAGCCCAGTACCACTCTGAAGAGCTGCAGGATGAAGCTGTGCAACGTCTTGTGTCCAGACAAAACGCAGAGTTTGGCAAATGTGAGCCTGAGCAGAAACGTATGTCAAAGTGTAACCGACATGAAGCTGCCCTGGGACAAACTTGCTGGACCTACAACAGATGGAGCGCCGGTGCTGTGCAGTGAAAAAAGCGGACTAGTCAGCAGGATGCGAGTAAAGATGCAGCAGGAGAAATGTACCGGTGAGTTAACAGCATCACTGCATCACACTCCAGGAAAGGCTGTGTGGTAAAGTCCTAAAAATGGAGCATGTAATGATCACCGTGACGCAGACCGTACATTTGATCTGAGCTAAAGGTTTAAATCACCGTCAGTTTCAGTCTTTTATGCGGGAAATAGATTCAGAGTTTGCAGTTGGCTGAGCTGGGATAAAAGTTCTCAACAGAGTTTTTGAGCTCAGCAAGGAAACCTTTCAGTTCATGGACACGTATGATGCGGTGAAGCCACCTGCTGGCCTCCACCACTTGCTGATGTTGCTAAATCTGTGGAAGCTATGCCATAGCTACCGCCAAACAATTCAGTTATTTTTACACATTTGCAGCGTCTGCCTGAAGGGCTTGTTTCTTTTTTGGCCCTAATTTTTCTGCACCTCCTTTCCTTTTTTTGTTCTCCATTTTCTTTAGTTTGTCTATAAGTTTGCTAAACAAGGGGGAGGGTGCATCCGACCTCCTCGGCTGTAATTGGTCCAGCCCAGAGTCGATCATGACCAATTGGCCAATCCAACACCTTTCATTATTTATACCCTTCCAAAAAAAAAATCGATCGGCCAATAAAAACAAAAAAATCGCCAGCGGCCCACCGGGCAAATGCCCAGTATGCCCGATGGCCAGTCCAGCTATGCTTAAGGGATGTAATTTCGTTAAACGGCCTTCAGGACGAGCAAAATCTAATTGAATATCGTCCTGTGATGATTATAGCATCCATGTGGACAGCTTCATCAGAGCGGGTGTTCTAGATCTACTTAGGATGGCTTGGCAGCCATTGGAGGATCAATTTGGGGAATATGTGAAAATAATCCAAGAGAAGGATTAGAGTAGGGCTGCCACGATTTGTCGACTAGTCACGATTACGTCGACTATCAAAATCGTCAACGGCTAATTTAATAGTTGACGCGTCATTTGAAGCTTTGAAAGATCCCGAAAGACGCAGTATTAAGTAGTAGGATTTAAGAGTGTAATAACGGACTGAAACAGAAGATGGCAGCACTGCATGTACAAGGATGCCAGCTGCCGTTAAACCCCGAAGAAGAAGAAGCAGTTTCCGGTATCTTAGGGGCCACATCCTTCAGAGGCCGCATTTGTAGGCCGATTACGTTACAGCAACATGACGAAGGCTGTTCAAATTCGAAGACTCCAAATGCGGTTGACAAATAGGTGTAAAACCTTCGTGGCCCAACCTATATGGGCTCAAAATGTGGTCATAAATATTTTGTACTTGTAAATCAGGATTTGTATGTGTAAAAAAAATTGTGTGTGTGTAAAAAAGATTTGTGTGTGGACTTAGCCCAAAAAACCCCTGCAAGTTACGACTACGAATTTTGACCCTATTTTTCTTCCTTTCATCTGATTGGTCAATGTCATGTCAATCACAAATGTAACAATCCAATCAGAGAACAGATGGGTTTGGCTGTCGGAGGGGCGCTTATTTTGAACTGCAGGTCTTTGAAGGGAATAAATGCCCTTTTACATGCCAACCCAGCGTTTTCCTTCATCACCACGAAGGAAAACAGTCTGTGGTCGTCCGAGTTTGGTGATTTTTGTGTCACAGGTCTACGTGTTTAATACAGGGACTACCACAGCCTTTTCAACAGCGCTGTGGAACGCAGGGTGGGGGCGGGCAGTGTTTTGGAAATGACAGTCTTCGTTACAAAGCTTTCTTCGTTATGAATTAGCATACATGTTTTTATTGAACATTTGAAGAACTAGCAAAAAAACCCCAGAAACTCTTGTAGAGGACATGAAGTCAGAGATAGAAAAGACAAGGAGCAGGTGCATCTAGTGCAGGTAGAGCTGCTGCAAAAACCCACAGAGCTCAGCAGCCAGCAACAAATTCTGGATCCTTTGCTTTTAGTTAGCAGTTAGCATTAGCAGCACATGCTGCGTCCGATGTGAAAGGACTTTTATGCTGCGCACTGTGACTCACAGCAATGGTCCCGGGTCAGCCCTGACGTTGTGTTAAACTAATCCTAAAGTAATAATGGTGTTTCTAACCACTGATATACCACAACTTTATCCTTTCAACAGCTGCTGAAAGTTAGGGGACCTAGCTGCTATCAGGTATTTATATAGAGATTACCCTTCAAGGACCTGCAGTTCAAAAAAGCACCCCTCCGACAGCCAAACCCATCTGTTCTCTGATTGGATTGTTTAATTTGTGATTGACATGACATTGACCAATCAGCTTCATGGAATAAAAATAGGGTCAAAATTTGTACTTGTAACTTGCAGGGTTTTTTTGGCTAAGTCCACACACAAATCTTTTTTTTTACACATACAAATCTTTTTTACAAGTACAAAATATTTATGACCATATTTTGAGCCCATAAACCTATCCCAGGTATCATAGCGCAACCAGCCAATTCCATTTTGGCGAGAATGTAGCTGTGTTATTATGTTGCTCTTTGTTGTTTGCTGTCTCCTCTGTTTTTGTTTTTCTCCATACAGGTGACCCAGGAGTTTGTTTTTTTTTGTTGTTTGTTTTTTTTTCTCTCTTCCCCCCCTTCTCACCGTCTCTTCCCCCCTTTGGTTTTCTTTCTTTCTCTCCCTCTCTTTCTTTCATTCTTTCCCCCTGTCCTATCCCACAGTTATGTCTGTCCCGTTTGCAACTGAAAATAAAATAAATTCATAATTATAATAAAGGTCAACCAAATGGACCAATATGGCAAGGCCATGATGATCCACTTGGTAAAATAAATCCGCTTGGCATCTTTCTTGGCCTCAAGACAACAATTCTGATGGCTAAAGATCCAAACGGGACAAAAAAAAAAAAAAAAAAAAAAAGAGAATGTAGCTGTGTAACCTTCAAATATCTGCTCAGTTTATCAAGACTTCACATATTTGCAAAAGCGCTCCGACGTTTTCTGAGACATCTGTTACCCACCAGCTCGATAGCTAGGTGGGGTTCAAGGCTCACTAGAGACGGCGAGAACAGTGGACTCCCGGCACATCATTAGCAAATCCACCGCAGTCTTTTGCTACTCAGGTTAAACATGATATATGAGCGAATAATTACACCCTGTATAAAAGGTTTTTTAATGCAATTTGGTGTGTAGGGAGGTGGGACAGGTCTTTGTTTTTATTATTTATTTTTATACTTTTATTGGTTTTGAGAGCCTTTTATAGAATAAGAGTAGCCAGGATTTGGTGGCTAATTGAGACACTGACCGGTGAGCTGATCTTCCTTCACTTAAGAAAGTACTCATTGATATGTGAATAAAGAGTTCAACTAAAACTAATTGGATGTGGTTGCTGTGTTTACTAACAGCTGCATGAACTCTGTTGTCTACTAACACACAAAAAAAACAAAAAAAAACAATGTAATAAAAACTTGAATTCTGTGGGGGGGGGGATTCCCCCCATAGAGGTGAGGGAGGATCAGCTCACCTAGTGGGGGTTTTAATTTTTTAGATTTTTAACCATATATTAAGTATCTTAAGTACTGATAGCATACCACAGCCATGTTAGCAGTGTATAAACCGATGGTTTATTATATATCAGCACAGGTATCATTAAAGGACTACCGTATTAAACACTTTTAATCGTCAAACTGGGCGAGTGAAAGACGGTGGTACCGCTGAAAGCCGCCGTCATCCAGGCGCAGCTCCTGGAACAAATGGCGAAACTCAACAAACTGCTCACCCCTCTGGAGGACCTGATGGACCCAGGTACGGCGAGGACGTCCTTTACGCCACTGCTCTGCTCTCCATAGTACATAGAGAAGGGAGACTCTCTCTTCAAACGCTAGCTAGACAGCTGCCATCTTGCAAAGATACCGGTCTGGCACAACTTCCTCCCACATGTTCCGTTTCACGCCCATCAAAATTGCATATTTTAAAGAGCAGTGTTGGGTAAGTTACTTTAAATTAGTAACTTAGTTACATTACTAGTTACTTCTATAAAAAGTAACCCAGTTACTTCAAGTTACTCGTTACTTCCAAAGTAACTAGTTACTAGGGAAAGTAACTTTGGTTTTACTCAGAATTCTCTTGTTAATGTGTTGCTTCCATAACTTTGCCAGTCTTCTAGCTTGCTTACTTGCCACAGTGCACTGTGCCACCTACCAAAGGAAAAGATAATGTGCACATTTCCACGAGAGAAATCCCACGCCTGGACCGTCGTTGACCGCCGCCATGATTCTAGCCTACGTCACAGCGTCATGTGCGCCTTTTACATCCAACACCAAAACTGCAGTCGTGGTGCTTTGATTGTACTCAGAACTCTGAAATTCTGCCTTCTGAATAGGAAGATGTAGGTAACACCAGACTGCAGATGAGCTGCAAACAGGGCTGGACTGGGACAAAAAATTGGCCCGGGCATTTTGACTAGAGACCGGCCGCCATTATAGGAAAAATCATAAAGCCTTTGAATGCAAATAAACACTGTTGTGACAGTGATGTTCACTGTTCTGATGGTATATATGTATCAATCTATCAATCATTTGTTGAAAGATTCAGATAATTATTTTTTAAAACCTAGACATTTTAAATGAGAATAAGAAAGAAAAGTATTTCTTTGTGCCCCCCTCTCCCTGTTAATGCCCTACCTGCCCCCCTGGCAACACTTTGCTAGACCCGCCCCTGCACAGTTACCAGCTGTCAGCTACTTAGAAAAGGATCCTGGTGTTATTTGTCTCTCAGAAACAGTTCATAACTTCAACTCATCCATGTCACCTAAAAGGTAAACCTGTTTCTCCATCACAGCTCTGATGGTTCAGTAAGGACATCTCCTGGTTTCATCTTCATGTTTCCCTCTCACCACATATCCAAACCGACATCATGACCAGCAGCTTTACAGCTGTGGCTCCAGCAAACATCAGCTGATACTAGAAAGTAATATTAAATAAATTCTAACAACAGCTGATCAAGCTTAAACGTGCTGCTGTTGTTTAGCGCGACATCCGCTGGTTTCCTCTTTCGGCGCAAAGTGGGCGATAAACAAACAAGAGAGAAAAGCCGATCAGCTGATCATTGATCAGTTTTATGACTGAACTAGCAACAGGAGAGGGAGGGGGGAGGATGAGAGAAGAAGAGGCAGCTGTGCAGCAAAGACACAGAATAACTCCAGCTTTGTGTCTTTTTCATTCTAGCTGAAGTACAGGACAAACTGTGTTTCTTTTCAGCTCAATACGAAACGCGTAATATTTTCTCTGAATACTGGACGATTCTGTTTTTTACTGGATGGTTGGCAACTCTACTAACTAACCTTATGAACAAAATAAAGTTCACTATCAGTAACATCATAGCACCACCCAGCTGTATAGAAACTCTGTTAAGCTGTTAAATTGGATGGTCTAGCCGCTAGACCATCCAATTTAACAGCCTTGCACTTCCAGTCTTCACAGGTAGGCGGGGTCCTCCGATGCAGCCCCTGAATTTGGGCACTGCTGATTAACGCCCCACTAAACAGAGGCATATGGAACCTTAGGTGTACAGAAATGTAATTTAAATGTAACTTATGTAATGTAACTTAATAAAAAAAACAGAAACAACACAGTGTAGTTTGGAGAAATTTCACTACAACTCACTCAATGCATCACTGCACTAGTTTTGCTAGGCTAATTTTTCTGGCTAGCATGATGTTCGTCGTTAACCTGACTGACGTGTCCTTGTTTCTCTGCGTCCTGTTACAGTGGCCCAGAGTATGCTTGTGGGGCAGAGCTGCCATTTTCTTTTCACGTTCACCATACTCTTAACGTTTGCCTTGTTGGCAGGAAGTCCAGGTGTTTGTTAGTCAGCTGATGTGGTCTTATTTCAGCTGGTTTGCCGGCTCTCTCTGAGGAGCTCTGGAGATGTGGGACGTTGCTCCTGTTTCATCAGGACTGAACCTGCATGACGGAGCTTTACATGAGCTTCTTTAATCAGACCTATGTTTTTAAAGTGCATCAGCTCACAGCTCATTGTGTTTCTGAGGCTTCACACATATTTTAACCTCACTGATGAAGACTTAGACCTCTGCATATATCAACGCAACATGCTTCAACCTCAGAGATGCATAGACCAATTCAAGAGCAGCGTAATGGCTATTATTTAGTAGCAGCATTCAGACATGTTATTGCAGCTGTGTAAAAGCTGTGTTTGAGTCTATTTGTCCTTACACTGATTGCTCTGTACCGTCTGCCAACAGTTCAAACAGGGTGTGTAATAATGTCTTTTATAATGTTCTGGGCTTTTTTAGGATAGTGGGTGCTGTGAGTGTGGAGAAGGCAATTATGAATAGTGCTTCACTTCTCTGTATGCAGACTGCCTCACATAGAGACGTCCACAGCTGTGCATGCTGAATCTTGAACTGTTCATGACTGTCTCCTAAACTTCTCTCAGTATAAACAAAGAACACCATCACCACCATCATGGTGACCACACCCACAAGTCTGACACAACTGTACGTCATCAATGCTCCAGGTGATCATCAGGTTGGGTTCTTCTCTGAGCCTCACAGAGATCTGAGGTGATGTTTCAGGGTCAGCTAGATCAGTGATGGAGGGAATTTTACTGCAGCCACAGAATGCTAAACAGGGAGGAGGAAATCAGACGCATGTGGCATCTTTTATTGTGAAATGCAGGGAGGGAACAAGTTGTTCGGCACATGCGCGGTACAGATGCTCCATCAGCATTTTAATACCGGTAAGTTTGATGATTTGGTTAAAATATAGAATAAAAAATGAATAAAGCTGGATGGAGGACAACACGGCTTTATGAACGGTAAGAGGTGGAAACACGGAGGGCGACGATCAGAGGGAAGACATAAAGAAGAGGACGACCGGAAGCTGTTTGAAACCGGTGTTGTGTCAAAAAGTGATTGTCTGCCAAAAACTGATTTCCGGTATTTGCCAAAAAGTGATTGCTCGTATTTAAACTGCTATAAGTAACTTGTTGGGCTATAATATGTGAAACATGTCAAATGCATACCTCATGGATGACACAAAGTCACACTGAGCCACAAACAACATTCGTGTAACAAGCTAGAAGGCGTAATCAGTTTTTGGCAGTGACTTTTATATAACCTTTATGTGACAGGTGAGACCTGGAGATTTGGGACCGCCCCTGGTGGGCGGAGCTGGTCTTCGCTCCTTTCATAAGCGCAGGTGTGGGCAATTGGGTATTCCTTTGCAAACCTGAAGCTGCGAGTGCTTGGTCCGAGTTGGGCAAGTTGGTGTTTCTTAACTATGAAAGTCTGATACGCGTCCTTCCCCTAAACTTCTGTTAGAACGGTGGGAAACATTGCTCCCGTGAGAACGGTATAGTGGACTTCATCGCCACTGACCCACATTTATTAGGGTGTGACACGAACTTGTGGACAGAGTACCGAGCTGCTGCTTTGCCAGGTGGATTTCTGGCTGCGGGCAAAGGACCCGACACATCAGTGTGTTTTAATTTGTTTTAAACTGGTGTAAGCCGACAGACTGACTGCTGCGGCTGTCGATGGTTTTGGTTTTTGGTTTTACTTTTTCTGTATCAGTAGGCACCACAGATATTGATCCTTTTAGTATTTTAACCCCTTTATTTATATATATATATATTGTCGCAGACGGTGAAGGCGCTGCAGGGAAAACAAATCCTTTTTTTTGTCTCCCCGCTTTTGCATGCACAGCGGTGGGCCCGAGTGAAGACGGCACTGAAGATTTGACTTTTTTTCTATAGTGTTTTACCCATTTGGGGTCATGTGTGAGTTGCCGTCCATGTTTAACCTGTGTGCTATGTCGATTTGTTTTTAAACGGTTCCCCGCAGCGCTTGTCCCGTCTCACGGGCAATCGCACAGTTTTATCGTCTCTAATAAGGTAACGTTTTTAATTGGTTTGAGGTGCCGCTGTTACACTGTTTCTTTTATTTTGTATTAAAAAATTAAACTCTTTTAAACTGACTGTGCGCCTACGGCTCTGTCCTATTTTAAATAGGTACCTACCACGGGTCACAAATTGGCGTTGTCGGACAGGACGAGCCTCTAGGTGTGCACAGCGATTAGTCAGTTGGTTTGTGTAAAATTTTTATTTTTATGGGTGTGTGTTTTAAACTGTTTTATATTTGTATTTATTTTTTTAGGCAAAGCAGCAGCTGGTAAATCCTGGTGGTAACAAAGTGTAATCTGCATTTAAACACAGTAGGCACTTACTGTTGAGGGTTTTTATTTTTTATTATGGAGTCCCAATCAGGCATTTCTAGCCCCTGTAGACCTCATGACTCTACCCCTATGGAGGGCTCTCTCCAAGAGAGGCTGGTTTATATCCCTAGAGAGAGGTCGTGCCCCCTGTTTAGTGGAACTGGGGAAATTAGTGTCCAAAGTTGGGTGGAGGAAATAAAATCTGTGATGCGCACTCGTAGACTTGCCCCTGTTGATAGAGCCCATTATATCTATGATCATTTGACTGGTGATGCTCGTGAGGAAATAAAATATAGGTCCCAGCAAGTAAGAGAAGATCCAGACCGCATTTTTGATATTCTCCTTAGCCAGTATGGTTGCCCCATGTCCTTTATTGCTGTTAAGGAAGCTTTTTATGCAAGAAGGCAGCAAGAAGGAGAGTCACTGAGGGAATTCTCACATGCATTGTTTTCTCTCATGGACAAAATGATCCAAAGTTGTCCAGAGAGGCGAATTCCTGAGGCTGCTAGACTGCTTTCTGATCAGTTTGTAGAGGGTGTCCGGGATGGAAATTTGAGCCGCGAGCTTAAAAGGATTGTTCGCGAACATCCAGATTATGACCTCCATACTTTAAGAGATGAAGGCCTCAGGTGGGAGCGGGAAGGCAGAGTAGG
Organism: Maylandia zebra; assembly: GCF_041146795.1. Lineage (NCBI taxonomy): Eukaryota > Metazoa > Chordata > Actinopteri > Cichliformes > Cichlidae > Maylandia > Maylandia zebra. The sequence goes on along the minus strand of NC_135169.1, from coordinate 11,361,582 downwards.
AGTAGAACCCGGCCGGTTCAGGACTTATTCTGTCCCAGCAGTCTACAGCATTCAGCATACAGGACAAACAAAGGGGCCAAGGGATACTATTGGGTCAGAATTAGCAGAGGTTAAGGAAATGTTAAAACGGCAGCAGGCCCAGATTGATCAGCTTACACATGAGTTGAGAGTTGCCCATACATCAAGTAAGTCTAGGTTCACGCAGAGAGGAAGGCAGGTTATTTGCAGACGGTGTCAGAAGCCTGGCCATTTTGCTAAAGACTGTGATAATGAGAGGGTAGTAGCCTTTGAATCTACAGCCCCTAGCAGGAGCTCATCTGGGCAGGGTACGTTTTCCATGCAGGCGGAAAACTAGCACCCTCTGTTATGCTGAGCCACATATCAGATGGGGACATAACTGGCTCCAACAGTTGTAATGCTCAAATGTCTGGTCCCCCACCCAAGTTGGTAGGCTCCTGTCCAAAGGTTACCATTAATATGGGAGGGGTAGATGTCTCCTGTTTATTAGACACTGGATCCATGGTCACTACCATCACGGAGAGTTTTTTTGCCAAACATTTTAAGAACTGGGGTCCAGAGAAACTGAAAGCATGCCATTGGCTGCGGTTACGGGCAGCTAATGGGCTAGATATTCCCTATGTTGGCTACCTGGAGCTTGATTGCCAAGTGTTAGGGAGGCAAATACCGAAACGTGGTGTGTTAGTTGTTAGAGATCCTTTGGAGCCCAGCCCCAACTCAGAAATATGTGGAGTACTCGGCATGAATGTGATCCGTGAGTGTTATAGGGAGCTGTTTTTGGAACATGGCTCTGCTCTTTTTGACCTTCCGTTAGTGCAGGAGGATCCTTGGCAGCAGGCTTTGCAGCGTTGCCATACAGCGCAGCTACAGCCTGAAGCACAAGTTAGTGGCCCAGTGAGAGTTAAGGGTAGGAGAAAAATTTGCATCCCCGCAGGCACAATGAAGTTTGTACCAACTACATGTCGGAAAGTCCCTTCAGCACACACTGGAACAGCGCTTTTCGAACCATTAGATGCCGGTTTGCCTCATGGTCTCCTTTCTTCTCCAGCTTTGGTCCAGGTGGTCAGTGGCACTGCATTTATCCCAGTTACCAATGTGGGATTAACTGAGGCCATTTTGCCACCTCGCAGTCAGCTTGGCACCTTGTGCCAAGTTGAAATTGTCAGCCAATCGGATGGCTCGACCAGGCTCTTGGAAGATTTGGGAGAGGAAAAACGTGTTACCATGGCAACCCAGAGTGTGGAATCCAACCCTCTGAAAACTGCAATTAATGCAATTGATCTCTCAGCCCTCACTGTACAGGATCAGGACAGGGTAAGGGCCCTTTTGCGTGACTACCAATCTGTTTTTTCTTCACATGATGGTGACTTAGGGTGTACCAATTTAATGACTCATGAGATCCCACTTTTAGATGAGACTCCGGTCCGCCAGCGGTATCGACGGATTCCACCTTCAGAGTATGAGAGCGTTAAGGCCCATATTCAACACCTGTTGGAGAGTCAGGTGATCAGAGAAAGTTGTAGCCCTTTTGCATCCCCAATCGTGGTAGTACGAAAGAAGGACTCCAGTATTAGGCTTTGTGTGGATTACCGTCTGCTGAAGTCAAGGACTAGGAAGGATGCTTTTCCCTTGCCCCGAATTGAGGAGTCCTTGGATGTGTTGTCAGGTGCATGTTGGTTCTCTACCTTGGACTTGGCTAGTGGCTACAATCAGGTCCCTGTTGCTGAGCCAGACAAAAAGAAAACTGCTTTCTGTACTCCTTTTGGGTTATTTGAGTTCAACCGCATGCCGTTTGGCCTCTGTAATGCACCAAGCACCTTTCAGAGATTGATGGAGCGAATGTTTGGTTCCCAGAATCACCAGTCTTTGTTGTTGTACTTGGATGATGTGATTGTCTTCTCTACCACAGTAGATGAGCATATTCAGCACCTAGGAGCAGTACTGGAGACCTTGCGGGTACAAAACTTGAAGGCCAAGTTGGAAAAATGCTGTTTTCTGCAGACAGAGGTAAAGTACCTTGGGCATGTGATCTCCAAGGACGGGGTAGCCACGGACCCAGACAAAATATCTGCGGTGTCTAATTGGCAAACTCCTAGCTCTGTTGCTGAATTGAGATCATTCTTAGGGTTTGCTAGTTACTATCGCCGCTTTGTTCCAGGTTTTGCATCCCTAGCTGCTCCGCTCCACCAGCTGGTGGCCGAACTGGCTGGGACTAAGCACAAACGCCCCTCCAAGCGTGCATTGCAGGAAGTCTGGACCGAGCAGTGTGAAAATAGCTTTCAAGAGTTGAAAGCTCGGTTGGTGCATTCCCCCGTATTGGCTTATGCTAATTTTTCACAACCTTTTATCTTGGAGGTTGATGCCAGCCACTGGGGTCTGGGGGCAGTGCTTTCACAACAGCAAGCTGATGGCAAGGTGCGTCCTATAGCTTATGCTAGTCGAGGGCTAAAGCCCACGGAACGTAACATGTCCAATTACAGCTCCATGAAACTTGAATTCCTAGCCTTGAAATGGGCTATGACTGAAAAATTCAGAGAATATTTGCTGGGTAACAGGTGTGTTGTCTATACAGACAACAACCCCTTGAGCCATCTGACTACAGCAAAGCTTGGAGCTTTGGAACAGCGCTGGGCGGCTCAGCTCTCTTCTTTTGATTTTTCAATTAAGTATCGTCCGGGTCGTACAAATGGCAATGCAGATGCTTTGTCTCGACAGTGTCAGCCATCCGATCAAACTGTGTCTTTAGAAACACTGCTTCCTGGTACTTCCCTTCCAGACTCTTTAGTGCAAACAGTTTTACCACCCCAGCAAGTAATCCAATCTATGATTTCGGTTTTACCCTCTCATTCACTTGCAGACCTTGCTACTTTGCAGAGGGAGGACCCCACGATTAGTGGTTTTTTGAAGTTTTGGCGCAGAGGAACTGGCCCTACTCGCCAGGAGAGAAGAGATTTGCCAGCAGCAGTGCTGGAAATGTTGCGCCAGTGGAGGAAACTGGTAGAAAAGGAGGGCGTCCTTTATCGGCAGATCTTTCAGCCAGATGGGGGGGAACCAGTGTGCCAATTAGTGGTCCCTCAGAGTCTCAAGAATGAGGTTTTACATGGCTTGCATAATGACCATGGTTATCAGGGAACTGACAGGACTGCAGACTTGATACGCAAGAGGTGTTATTGGCCAGGTATGTCTAAGGAGGTTCAGGATTACTGTCAGCAATGTGAACGTTGTGCGCAGGCTAAAGCAGTTTATCCCAAACCTAAAACAACCATGGGTCACCTCATGGCTGCGAGGCCCAATCAGATTCTGGCAATTGATTTCACATGCCTTGAACCCTCCGTTGATGGCCGTGAAAATGTATTGATTCTTACTGATGTGTTTTCCAAGTTCACTCAGGCCATTTCTACTAAGGATCAAAAGGCAACTACTGTGGCCAGTGTTTTGGTTTATGAGTGGTTTTATCGCTTTGGTGTTCCCTCTAGGATCCACTCCGATCAGGGGAGGAGTTTTGAAGGAGCATTAGTTCAGCAGCTATGCCAGTTATATGGTGTGGAAAAGACTCGCACCACTCCTTACCACCCACAAGGTAATGGCCAGTGTGAGCGTTTTAATCGGACTCTGCATGATCTGTTGAGAACCCTGCCCCCTGAGCAAAAGCGTCATTGGCCCATGTATTTACAGCAGCTCACCTTTTCTTACAATACCACAATCCATCAAACTACGGGTGAGTCACCCTATTTTCTTATGTTTGGCCAAGAGCCCCAGCTCCCAGTTGACTTCCTGTTAGGCAGAGTGGAGGAACCCACCCACGGCCCGGTACACACTTGGGTCCAAGAGCATCAGAAACGTCTAGATGTAGCTTATAAAGGTGTGAGTAACCGCACCAAAGCAGCAGCGACGCTGCGTGCAGATCGTCAACCTGCCCCAGCTTCTGACCCCTTGCCATTGCATCAGTTAGTGTATTTGAGAGATCATAGCATTCGGGGACGGAATAAAATCCAAGATTTTTGGGGCGTTACACCGTATTGTATTGTCCGTGCCCCTGCTGATGCTGGTCCTGTGTATACAGTGGCCCCACTCAATGATCCAGAACAGAAAAGACAGGTTAATAGACAATTTATCAAGCCGATCCCTGCTGATATCTGTGAGAAAATAAGGGCAGAGCTCCAGCAAACTGCTAACCCTAGAAGTTCACCTGACCGGTTACCCTTGTCTGAGGATGAGGGAGACTTTTATGTGTGGCAACGAAGGGAGTCCCCAAGAGGTGACCCCCAAAGTGTACAAACTGATTCTGCACCTTGTCCCCAACAACTCCCAGAGGACCTGGCTATAGTAATGAGGCCGCAGTCCAGAAGGACTAATCCTGGTACCCTGACTCCACAGTGTAGTGTCCCCACTCCATTAGCTGAAAGTGGTACAGTTAGAAGAACGACACGCTCAACAGCTGGCCACCATTCCAATCCACACCATCTGCCCCAATCAGCTGAAGCCAGGCCACCTAGTGTACATTCAGTTACAGCTTTTTATAGACCGTGGCTTTAAGGTTTCATTGTCGGGTCGCCAATGCAAGAACCAGGGGGGAGAATGTGACAGGTGAGACCTGGAGATTTGGGACCGCCCCTGGTGGGCGGAGCTGGTCTTCGCTCCTTTCATAAGCGCAGGTGTGGGCAATTGGGTATTCCTTTGCAAACCTGAAGCTGCGAGTGCTTGGTCCGAGTTGGGCAAGTTGGTGTTTCTTAACTATGAAAGTCTGATACGCGTCCTTCCCCTAAACTTCTGTTAGAACGGTGGGAAACATTGCTCCCGTGAGAACGGTATAGTGGACTTCATCGCCACTGACCCACATTTATTAGGGTGTGACACGAACTTGTGGACAGAGTACCGAGCTGCTGCTTTGCCAGGTGGATTTCTGGCTGCGGGCAAAGGACCCGACACATCAGTGTGTTTTAATTTGTTTTAAACTGGTGTAAGCCGACAGACTGACTGCTGCGGCTGTCGATGGTTTTGGTTTTTGGTTTTACTTTTTCTGTATCAGTAGGCACCACAGATATTGATCCTTTTAGTATTTTAACCCCTTTATTTATATATATATATATCGTCGCAGACGGTGAAGGCGCTGCAGGGAAAACAAATCCTTTTTTTTGTCTCCCCGCTTTTGCATGCACAGCGGTGGGCCCGAGTGAAGACGGCACTGAAGATTTGACTTTTTTTCTATAGTGTTTTACCCATTTGGGGTCATGTGTGAGTTGCCGTCCATGTTTAACCTGTGTGCTATGTCGATTTGTTTTTAAACGGTTCCCCGCAGCGCTTGTCCCGTCTCACGGGCAATCGCACAGTTTTATCGTCTCTAATAAGGTAACGTTTTTAATTGGTTTGAGGTGCCGCTGTTACACTGTTTCTTTTATTTTGTATTAAAAAATTAAACTCTTTTAAACTGACTGTGCGCCTACGGCTCTGTCCTATTTTAAATAGGTACCTACCACGGGTCACAAATATTTATGCAGGTAAAAAATGTCATTAACATTAAATATGTCTTTTGTAAGAGTAAGTTGGCCATGAGGACAGCAGAAATGGCAGCAAATATTACCATAGTTCAGTAAAATTATTTTAAGTGGGGATAAAGGACTGGATTGGTTATAATTAAGTACAATAACACAGAGTTGGAAAGATACTTGAAAAAACAGATATTTTTTAAATTTTATATATAAATCCTTTGTAAACGCTGTTCACCGAAGTCTATTTACCAACATACGTAAAGATATTACACATAAAAAATACACGGAAACACTGGAAATCAGTTTTTGGCACAACACCGGTTTAAAAGCTTTGAGCGGCAGTTTGTCCGCACGGGGAGAAACTAGTACCCGGACTGAAGACATGGACCCCCCAGCAACTGCTGGACCGGGTCAAACCCAGCACTGAGGCTGTGAGTCCCAGTCTGACCCTGTTTTTGCGAAGCGGGCGATAAATACATACATGCAAAGCACTGCGTATGTAGGCTCTCTGCGTCATGACATAAGGCAGAGCAGCAGCCAATCAGTGTTTTGAGCTAATTCAGTTGCAGAAGTCCATAGAGAAAAGAGTGAATTTAAGGATGTGGGACTGTTTTACATTTATTATTGTGACCTCTGACCTGCTGCTAAATGGTAAATGGACTGATTTACCATTAAATAAGGCTTTTCTCCTGGAGTACTCAAAGCGCTCTATACAACATGCCTCATTCACCCATTCACACCCACTCATACAACTAAACAAGCTTTATGAGACAATAACATGCAAAGATTGGTGACAGCGCTTGGAACCATAAGGCAACAGATTAAAAAACTGTGGGAAATAAAATGAAACTGGAATATTAGCAGGGCAAAAGAAAGGGGCTGGTATGGTGGGGTAACTGCAGGAATGTCTTAAAGACATAAAGACCTGGATGGCCGCTAACTTTCTGCTTCTTCATTCAGATCAAACTGAGGTTATTGTACTGAAAAGCTTAGAAATATGGTATCTAACCAGATTCTTACCCTGGATGGCATTACCTTGGCCTCCAGTAACGCTGTGAGGAACCTTGGAGTCATTTTTGACCAGGACATGTCCTTCAACGCACATATTAAACAAATATGTGAGACTGCCTTCTTCCATTCCATGCAGCAAGAGTCCTGACAGGGACTAGAAAGAGAGAGCAGATTTCTCCTGTTTTGGCTTCCCTTCATTGGCTTCCTGTTAAGTCCAGAATTAAAATCCTGCTCCTCACATACAAGGTCTTAAATAATCAGGCCCCATCTTATCTTAATGACCTTGTAGTACCATATCACCCTATTAGAGCACTTCGCTCTCGCTCTGCAGGCCTACTTGTTGTTCCTAGAGTATTTAAAAGTAGAATGGGAGGCAGAGCCTTCAGTTTTCAGGCCCCTCTTCTGTGGAACCAGCTTCCAGTTTGGATTCAGGAGACAGACACTATCTCTACTTTTAAGATTAGGCTTCAAACTTTCCTTTTTGCTAAAGCATATAGTTAGGGCTGGACCAGGTGACCCTGAATCCTCCCTTAGTTATGCTGCAATAGACGTAGGCTGCCGGGGGATTCCCATGATGCATTGAGTTTTTCCTTTCCAGTCACCTTTCTCACTCACTATGTGTTAACAGACCTCTCTGCATTGAATCATATCTGTTATTAACCTCTGTCTCTCTTCCACAGCATGTCTTTATCCTGTCTTCCTTCTCTCACCCCAACCAATCACAGCAGATGGCCCCGCCCCTCCCTGAGCCTGGTTCTGCCGGAGGTTTCTTCCTGTTAAAAGGGAGTTTTTCCTTCCCACTGTCGCCAAAGTGCTTGCTCATAGGGGGTCATATGATTGTTGGGTTTTTCTCTGTATCTATGAAGCGCCTTGAGGCGACTTATGGTGTGATTTGGCGCTATATAAATAAATATAAATTGAATTGAATTGTAAGAATATAAGCAAAAACCTGTACAGAGGATTATGTGTGTCCTGTTGGCACCTTCTAAGCTGTGGAGAGCATCCTCACACAGAACATGACATCGTGGTTTGGGAACAGCTGTGTGAAGGACCAAAAAGCTCTCCAGAGAGTGATCCGTACAGCAGAACGCTGCTGCAGGATTGCTCTCCCCCCGCTTCAGGACACCTACACCAGGAGATGCCGGACTAGAGCAGATACTGAAGGACCCGTCCCATCCTGGCAACAAACTGTTCCAACTTCTGCAATCTGGTAGAAGGTTCCGCATCTTCCGGGCAAGGACAGAGAGACTCAAGAGGAGCTTCTATCCCCAAGCCATCCGTGCCCTAAACACACACACCCGCCCTCTCACATCATCTAAAACTGACTGAGACAGGACTCTCTTCCAGACACTAAACCAAGGCACAATGTACATTTCAAATTCCTTTAAATTTAAATATGTTTATATTGTATATCCTGTAAAATAGTCAGATGTCTATTCATATTAATGTACAGAATTCACCTGCTTGCTGCTACTACTGCACATTCACCCAATGTATATACTATATATATATATAATGTTCTTCCTCTACACCCCCCCCCCCACCCCCCCAATTTTTGCACATGTCGAGGAGCGTGTCAGACTACATTTCACTGTGTGTTATACTTGTATAACTATGCATGTGACAAATAAAGAACCTTGAACCTTGAACCTTAAGCATCACAGAGTAGCATGATCCTTACCACCAGCTGGGGGGATTAGATCGTAGAACTCTAAAATCTCTTTCTTTCTTTCAAACATTAAAAATGACAAACCAACAGGAGGATAAATCAAACATTTTATTAATCAGAAAGTCAAGTCAATGTTCTTTGTGTTTCTTAAACGTTTCATAGTGCCTTCTTAGATTATATTCTTTCATTACAGCCACACTTTCTCCACACAGAAGACAAACAGGATGCCTTTCACCTCCGTGAACATGTACTCTGCCTCCCACCTGGCTTGAAATTCCCTGTTCTCACCGTCCACCTTCGGTTTAGCCATTATTGGGGAGGGGAGTTGCTGAAAGTTGACATCTGCTCTGAATGCTGATGAATAATGAATGAATAATGAAGCCAAGCCCCGCTTGTGTCACTGCAGTGAGTTCACCGGCTTCCGTTGCATTGTGGGAAATGGAGTATTGGTTTGTGACCTGCGGGCGGATTCTAATACTAATCAAATATCATCCCGGGGGCCATAGATAAGTCATTCGCAGGCCAGATCTGGCCCGCGGGCCTTGACTTTGACACATGTGAAATAAACCATTCCTCTGCAGATGATCTGTTAGCTGTTTGACAACTACTCTTTCAAGGATGTTTGATATGAAAGCAAGGTTGGAGATTGGCCTATAATTAGCTAAGACTGCTGGGTCTAGAGATGCTTTTTGAGTAAAGGTTTAACTACAGCCAGCTTGAAGGCCTGTGGTACATAGCTGATCATTAGAGATAGTTGATCATATTTAAGATCGAAGAATTAATTAATGGCAGGACTTCTTTGAGCAGTTTTGTAGGAATGGGGTCTAAAAGACACGTTGATGGTTTGGAGGAAGTAATTATTGAAGTTAACTCAGAAAGATCAATTGGAGAAAAAGAGTCTAACTTAACATCAATGGTACTAAGAGTAGCTGTAGATAATATTACATCTGTGGGATGATTATTGGTAATCTTTTCTCTAATGATAAGAATAATCTTTTCAGCAGCTCAGTCATGTTGGGGCAGATCAGATGTGCATTGTTTTCTTTGAAAGAATGTCACACTGGTGAGTATGAAGCATGAAAGACCTTAAGTTTGTAAAGCGTCTTCCTCCTCAGTGTTATAGAACCGGCAGAGTTTCTCACAGCTTGGTGTGCCTCTGTTCTCTGGGACTGTCAGGCAATGTAAGGCATTCAAGATGTCCCATGTGGAGTTACCACCTCCTTGGAGTAAACATGATCTTGGCAGAGGTGGCTTGTATTGTTGATTTTTTTTTTTTTAACCTCAGTATGACGCCCCCCCCCCCCCCCCCCCCCCCCCCCCCCCCGTCTGCGCTGCCGCCTAGACCTGATAACAATCCACGGAGAGCCCCGTGGTCTCGCTATGTGATCTGGGATGTTGTGTGTACGATGAAAGTCCGATGAAGATGTCTGGTGCTGATCACTGATGTCTATGAGGTCCTGGCAGGTGAATGTTGAAAGCAGAACCGATAGTGTACAAAGAAACAAGAAGGACGGACAAACTAAACAAAAGAAAGGAGTACTGAGATGGAGAGACGTGCGCCTCTGCAACAGTGTGCAGCCCCATCGTAACGTTGACCCGGGATGTTGTCAATCTTCAGGTTATTCTCCTGGGCTGCTCGCATGGAAATTTACAAAATCAACATCAAAATTGCGGACCCCCATAACGGCGCCAGCTGCCCAAGGCTGGAGCCGAACAATCACTCCCTGATAACGACTATGTTACGGCTATTCTTCCCGTCCCATGCAAGGACACCTGGATTGGCTGGAGGACTGTTTACTTAGCCTGATAGGCCGAAGGACACTGTCTCAGCTAAACTATGGACACACACACACACTTACACTGAAAAGCACTCACTCATCCCCCCTCCCTTTCCAACGCCTTCGATGCTTGTGCCCTACCGGGGAAGATAGCAGTCAACTGGACCAGCACAGATGCTGCAGGACCGGATGTGCTGTCTACACCGGCTCTCTCTTACCCTTTACCCGCCCCTGTTGCTTGTCTTGTGTTTCTATGGTGTATTGATAGTCATGTGCTTTTGTGCTGAGGTGTTTTTTCTGTTATCAAACTGTTCTCCCACTAGGAGCTCAGTCTGAGTGGAGTTTTTTTTCTCCTCCTCTTACCTCATGTAGTGTATTTTCGTTGTTTTTTTCCTATCAGCCTACCTTCTGACATGTCTGCCCAATGTGATGTTTGTGTAAAGTTGGTCAGAAGGTTCCTTTGTAAGTGCGCATGCGCCATTAGCGTGCTGTAACCCTAATTTCCCACGAGATGAATAAAGTATTCTGATTCTGATTCTGATTTTCTTTCAGTAGAGCCATTACTGGCTTTTCAAGAGACAAGAGACACTGTTGCATTTCTGCATGGAGTACACGTCTCACTGATGTGGCCAAAGCTTTGATCATGTCGTTCTGACTTCTGTTTGAGAGGAGAGAGACGAGGGGTCCTTTTCCAGGTCCCTGTCGCTCTTTTATGGCATCGAGGTGTAATTACACCGTCATACTTGATGAACAACTCAGCTAACTCCCAGAAGTTTCCTCACTTTTGACTTGACAAGGTCTCATCATCATTCATTCTTTGGATGTGATGACAGGACTGGTTGGCAGGGTCCAATATTATCACACATTTGGGCCTCATCATACTGTCTGTGGAACTGTGTGACATGGGCAGGATCAGATGGGTGTGTAAGTCCAAGTAGGTTTGAGAACGTCCTCTCTATGGCTTCACTCTCCTCTGTCTCACTCTCTCCTGGCTCGCCCTCTCCTCTACATCCTCTCTACATCCCCCCTCCCCCCGTACGTGCCTGGTCTACATCAAACTCAAAGGAACAGCAGAAGAACAAAAGGTTGTGGTCATTAAAGAACTTTCTGCATAAATATTAGAAATGTTAAAAACTATGACAGGTTCAATAAAAATTAAAATTCTCTATTGGAATCTACTGACAGCCAACTATACATATAAATGATATAACACGACAGAATGCTGATAATAATCACTTTCTTTGTAAGGTGAGAATGAACCTTACCCATACATGAACATTGTTTATAAGGATTTGGGACTAAAACCCTCTGAGTACACTGATTGCAGACTTGGAAAATGATGCAGACCCTGGAAATAATTTCTGTGCCCATAAACATGATCAGAAATGTGATTATTTCACTAATGAGCAGTTTAATAATAACTCTTAACTGGTCATACATAAAGATTCATTCATCTTCTGATTAAAGTAATGATATGATGGTGACGATGATAGCCAGCAGGGGGCGCCTCAGCTCCTTCATTTAGTTGCAGACTGCAGCAGCTGTTAGCTGATTGGCTGATCAGTCAGCTGATGAAGGTGTGTCAGTTTAGTATGAAACTCTGCACTCTCAGGTTAGTTTACCTGAAACATTCAGACACTGATGCTGGTTTATGTTCCACCTGTTCAGGTAAATCTTCAGTATGAAAGTTTATAAGGTCAGCAGGAGTTTGACACTCACAGGAAACAGACTGACTTAAAGTCCTGTAATGATCATTGATTATTAGACTGTTTCTTCTGTAAAAATGTTCATACTGAATCATGGAGCCACTTTATTTTACTTCATTTTTTTATCCTGGTGATCTCACAGATTTATTTACATGTAGTTTCTCCTTCGTGTGCCTTCTGAGGCTTTGCTCTGTGATTCAGGAGCTCTCTGGTTACATATGTAATACCTCCACTGGGGGGCGCTCAAGCTTATTCAGTTTTCTGCTGTTCAGGAGAGAAAGTTTTCCTCTGACAACTGATGAGTCATCAGCAGCTGGTTTTCTGATTGGCTGCTGGAGGATTTTTACTTTCTGTTTCTATTCATAGAAGAAGTGAAAGCATGTGGTCAACCAACACATCCACCCATCCTTGTCTTTGTGATGTTGTAGGGACACATGACCAGAGTATGTGTGGTGGGAGCCGCCCTTTTCTGGTAATTCTACAGCACTGAAAAAACAATCAGGCAGTATCTCAGAAAGGACCTAAACCAACTTATCACTACAAATGATCAGATAGAGTTCCCAGACTGGGAGCAGCCTACTGGGGACTTGTCAGGTGTTTAGTAACAGGTGTGGTCTCTGTAAACACACCGTCTGTGTGACTGAAAACTGTCATGAGCAGTGATGGGCAGTAACGCGTTACTTGTAACGCGTTACTGTAATCCGATTACTTTTTTCGAGTAACGAGTAAAGTAAGGCATTACTATGGCAAAAACGGTAATTAGATTACCGTTACTTTCCCGTAGGAACGCTGCGTTACTGCGTTACTAAAACCGTGATTTTTTTTGCGAGAATGTCTCATGACGTAAGCGAGTGCGACGTTCGTGACAACAGCTGTGTGCAGATCAACAATGGATCACATATCGAGTGCAGAGAGAGTATGAGCGTGCAGCGTTTAAAGCGTGGAAGTACTGACCTTACTTTGAGTTTGATTCCATAAAAAGTGACAAAAACATTAGTGTCCGCTGTGCGTGGGAAGAAAACTTCTTTTTACAGCGAAAAAACCCCTAAACTTCCAAACAAGCACCGAGTAGCTACGACGTGATGGGAAACTCACAGAGAAACTCACGGATTCTTCCACTGACCGCGGCACACCTGCACCAGGGTAAACCTCCGCCTACCCTGCTCCTGCTTTACAGGTGAAAATAGAGCAACAGGACCGCTGAGTCTTTGACTTTATTTATTTTCTGCTGTGTTTTACTTGCATCTATTTGAAAGACTGAGTGTAAACACACACACAAAAAAAAATTTATGTGCTGGAATGTGCAGAAAATAGGTTTAAATGTTAAACTAATTTATTCAAGTCAGAGAATGTTGCATATAATTACATTTTTGCTTGATGCATAAAGTTAAAAGATTAAAACTAATAAAACAAGTTAAAAAGAGACTTTTCCATTTGATTACATTTTGTATGATGGATTATGCAGAAAAAGTAGAATTGGGCTGAAAGATCTATCGCTTTATCACCTATTCAGGTTGTTTTTAAAAAGTAACTAAGTAAATGGTAAATGGCCTGTATTTGTATAGCGCTTTTCTAGTCCCTAAGGACCCCAAAGCGCTTTACATATCCAGTCATCCACACATTCACACACTGGTGATGGCAGCTACATTGTAGCCACAGCCACCCTGGGGCGCACTGACAGAGGCGAGGCTGCCGGACACTGGCGCCACCGGGCCCTCTGACCACCACCAGTAGGCAACGGGTGAAGTGTCTTGCCCAAGGACACAATGACCGAGACTGTCCAAGCCGGGGCTGGAACCGGCAACCTTCCGATTACAAGGCGAACTCCCAACTCTTGAGCCACGAAAGATTAAGTGAGCTTTCCTTGAAGTACTTTAATCTTCTCCTCATCTCTATCATTAATTAATTACTTTTGAAAATAAGTAATCAGTAAAGTAATGGGATTACTTTTTTGGGGTCATGAGTTCTGTTAGGTGACTGGACAACATTAAATTTGTTACACAGTATGGACTCACTTGATGAGGCTTTCATCCATGATTAGATGATGTTGTTACTTTTGTTAAATTATAATATTACTTTATGCCATGTTAGACCCCTAATTAAAGATTGTGAATTATTATGTAGTCTTAGTTTGCATTATTCTCCTGAATTAGAAGAAGCTGATAACTATTGCATTAGTTAAACTGATGTGCATTACATTAGACTGCTGATTTATTGTGAATGAATGATATTGTTTTATGATGCATTATACTGCTGAGTTATAAGAAATACTGTTTGCAGAAAGTCATCGTCTTATTTGTCTGATTAGAAGAGAACATGCTGGAGTTTTCTGCCCCATCTCAGCAGGAGCAGATAAACGGGGAGCCAAGGTCGTAGCTTAGGCGCTGTGTGAGAGAAAGCATGTGAATGTTTAGGCTTTTATGATAAGGTGGGGGCACCAGAGGCTATAAGAGTTTGATCAATGCTCCACCATTTAGAGATCTGAGGCTGTCTGCATACAGTGTCCATCTCCCACGCGTGTGATCATTAAAATCATTGTTTGACTCAACCCGGCCGGACCAGTGTTGTTATTGTGGTTTTTCCTCTTGTCTCCATCCCCAATTTTTGAACTCGTAACACTTTATAAAACCTGATATTTGTTCAGTAATGTCTATGTACAATAAGGTTTGATTTATTATACTGAAGGCCTGAGTTCTACCTCTTTTTTTATGTCATTCTTCTGTAAACATATTTAAACTTTTCTCTTGACACTGCAGGGATGGCACTTAATTTCACTGTACTTGTTACAGTGGCAGTAAAGATTAGATTAGATTTAGATTAGATGAAACTTTATTAATCCCTCGGGTGGGTTCCTCCGGGAAATTCAGTAATTCAGATATTCTGATTCTGAGTAAACTCTGACTTCTCTGAATGCTTTAACTCTCCTTTCACAGGTTATGAACACTGCTGTGACGTTTGTGTCTTACAAAAACAGTGACAGAGATCATCTGTGATATGGTCCATCATCCTTAGGTGAAGGTGTCACTGAACACTCTTTTTTCTGGTCATCGCCCCTGATATCAGAACAATCCTCGCCTGTTTCATGAATGTGTGTCTCTAGTTCAGGTGGAGTCAAAATGATGATCTGTTCCTCTTTAGAAAACAAAAACAGCTAAGCACTTGCTACGTGCACTATGCATCACATAAGAAGTATCAGATGCATACACAGATCTCTGTAGTTGGCTGTTTCTTTGGTGTAACAGTTCTTCTTTGCAGTGAATCCTGTAGTTATAGAACATGTTTATTTCCCCTTAAATGAGCCACACATATTAGATCATTTGTACTGGAAAAGGAGCCGCTGATGTACGCGAGTTAATGAGACGTATAAAGAGAGCTGCGTGAAAACTACAGTGCTACTAAAGGTTCAGGAGAGAAACAAGCACGAGACTGCTGGTCATCAGTGCTCATCGACGCCATGACATCATGTTGTTAGTGTGTAGTTGTACACACACAGTGTTCATGGTCAGTGTTAACGTCTGATCTCAGTGCAGATCATCAGCCTCTGCCGTTGGTCATACAGGGTGACCTTTGCTGACCTTTGCTGAAGCTCACATCCTGGTACATTACATGGCTGTTTGTGGTGCACGTGATGTTCTTCATGGACCTTTAAACAAGGTGAACTAGCAGTGAGCGTAGGCACCAGCACTGACACTGGTTATACTGGTTACAGTGGGAGAACAGGGGGATGATAATGAGAGACTGTAATAATCCAGAAGCACACATAAACTCACCATCTCACACACACACACACACACACACACACACACACACACACACACACACACACACACACACACACACACACACACACACACACAGGAATATGTTCATTAGCAAACATGTTATAAACATGTGTTGTATTTAAATCTGTGAGGTGGAGGATTCAGCTCAGTGCGTAATCTGATTTTAGATGCTTCCAGCTGTTCCAGTCAGAAAGGTTCAAGGTTCAAGGTTCTTTATTTGTCACATGCATAGTTATACAAGTATAACACACAGTGAAATGTGGCCTTACACGCTCCTCGACATGTGCAAAAATTGGGGGGGTGGGGGGGGGGGGGGGTGTAGAGGAAGAACATTATATATATATATAGTATATACACTGGGTGAATGTGCAGTAGTAGCAGCAAGCAGGTGAATTCTGTACATTAATATGAATAGATATCTGACTATTTTACAGGATAGACAATATAAACATATTTAAAATTAAAGGAATTGAAATGTACATTGTGCCTTGGTTTAGTGTCTGGAAGAGAGTCCTGTCTCAGTCAATTATAGATGATGTGAGAGGGCGGGTGTGTGTGTTTAGGGCACGGATGGCTTGGGGATAGAAGCTCCTCTTGAGTCTCTCTGTCCTTGCCCGGAAGATGCGGAACCTTCTACCAGATTGCAGAAGTTGGAACAGTTTGTTGCCAGGATGGGACGGGTCCTTCAGTATCTGCTCTAGTCCGGCATCTCCTGGTGTAGGTGTCCTGAAGCGGGGGGAGAGCAATCCTGCAGCAGCGTTCTGCTGTACGGATCACTCTCTGGAGAGCTTTTTGGTCCTTCACACAGCTGTTCCCGAACCACGATGTCATGTTCTGTGTGAGGATGCTCTCCACAGCGCCTGTATAGAAAATCCTGAGGATCTTTGGAGAGACCCTGAACTTCCTCAGTTGTCGTAGGTGATACAGGCGCTGCCTAGCCTTTTTGGTCTGGACCTGAATGTGGGCAGCCCATGTCAGGTCTGAGGAGATGTGGACACCAAGATATTTGAAGGACTGCACCCTCTCCACTGGAGCTCCATTGATGATAATGGGCTTGTAGTCTCTGAAGTCCACCACCAGCTCCTTGGTCTTGCTGACGTTCAGCTGGAGGTGGTTGTCCTGGCACCACGATGCCAGATTCTTCACTTCATCCATGTAGGCCGCCTCATCGTTGTTGGAGATGGCACCCAACACCACTGTGTCGTCAGCAAACTTCACAATGGTGTTGGAGCCATGGGTGGCCACACAGTCTGAAGTGTAGAGGGAGTAGAGCAGTGGTGAGAGGACACATCCCTGAGGTGCTCCTGTGTTGATGGTGATGCTGTTGGAGAAGCACCTGCCCACCCTCACCACCTGAGTTCTGCCAGTGAGGAAGTCCAACACCCATGCACACAGATGGCTGTTAAGTCCCAGATCCCTCAGCTTTGTGAACAGTCTGCAGGGCACTATTGTGTTAAACGCTGAACTGTAATCAACAAACAGCATTCGCACATAGTTACCCTGTTTCTTGTCCACGTGGCTGAGAGTGGTGTGTAGGACGTGAGCGATGGCATCCTCTGTGGATCTGTTGGATCTGTAGGTGAACTGCAGCGGATCATTGGTGTCTGGGATGGAGGAGGAGATGATGTTCTTCAGCAGCCTCTCAAACACCTTCATTACTACCGAGGTCAGCGCAACTGGCCGGTAATCGTTCAGGGATGAGGGTTTGCTGTTCTTGGGCACAGGGATGATGGTGGATCTTTTGAAGCATGTGGGGACCACAGACTTCGCCAGGGACTCGTTGAAGATGTAAGTGAACACACCTGCTAGCTGGTCAGCACAGCAGCGCAGCAGACGGCCGGTGATGCCATCTGGCCCCGCCGCTTTCCTTGTGTTCACTCTCCTCAGTGCCGCTCGGACGTCATGCTCCGCGATGCTGGTCACCGGTCTCTCGCTGATGACGTCACTGTCCTCGGTAGTCAGGCGGTAGATAGCATTAGCCGCCTGGCTAATCTCGAAACGGGCGTAGAACCGATTCAGCTCGTTGGTGAATGCAGAGTCGGCGTTGATCGGCGCAGTGTCCCTGGCTTTGTAGTCCGTAATGGTGCGTAGTCCGTGCCACATACTCCGTGTGTCGCCCTGGTGGAAGCGGGACTCCACACGTTCCCGGTACCGGCGTTTGGCATCTCTCACCGCGCGCCGCACGCCGTATGAGGCTGCTTTGTAGGCGCTCATATCGCCAGTGGCGAGACCCGCGTTGTAGGAGGCGGTCCTGGCGTTTACTGCAGTGCGGATCGATCTGTCCATCCACGGTTTCTGGTTTGGGAATGTGGTGACTCTCGCAGTGGGGATAATCTCCTCCGCTAGCATATTGACGAAGCATACTGCTACTTCCGTAAACTCGTTGATGTCGACTGCGCATGCTCTGAACATGTCCCAGTCGACGTCGTTGAGTGCGTCCTGTAGCGTAGCTTCTGATTGGGCAGTCCACCATTTTACCTCCCTCGTGGTCACGTCTTCCCTCCGTATGCTTTGTTTATACTGGGGAATGAGGAAGATGGCGTTGTGGTCAGACTACCCAAAAGCCGGGTGTGAGACAGCTTTGTAGCCCTGCTTGTATGGCGTGTAGCAGTGATCCAAAATCCGATCTCGTTGGACACGAGACATGCTGGTAAAAGTTTGGCATGACTTGTCTGAGGTTCGCTTTGTTAAAGTCTCCTGATACAATGAGGGCTGCGCCCGGGTCCTTGTTTTGAAGCGAGCTCAGCACATCATGTAATTCGGACAAAGCCATACCTGTGTCCGCTTGGGGTGGGATGTAGACCGCCGTGGCGATGACCGAGGTGAACTCACGGGGCAGATAGAAAGGGCGGCACTTAATGCTCAGGAACTCCAGATGTGGCGAGCAGCCGCTGGAGAGAGTAGAAGTGCTCCTGGCATCACACCACTTTCTGTTTATCATGAAACACACTCCTCCACCTTTGGTTTTGTTCGACTCTGCCGTTCTGTCCGCGCGGAGCACAAAGAATGAATCCGACGGAGTTACGGCCTGGTCCGGCACGGTGGGGGACAGCCATGTCTCCGTGAAGCACAGAATGTTGCAGTCCCTCATGTCACGTTGGAAGGTGACCCTTGCTCTTAGGTCATCGAGCTTGTTCTCCATGGATTGTACATTGGCCAGTAGGATACTGGGCAGTGGTGCGCGATGCGCCTGCTGTCTCAGTCTAGAAATAGGACTGTGGTACTTGTACTGCAGTAAAGGATCAGAGTACCTCACCCTCTGCTGCTGTCCAGCTTTATCTGCTAACTGCTGACTGACTCAGACTGAGCCCTGATCAGCTGTTACAGTGTGGATCCAGCAGGGGGCGTCTGACTCTGTGTGTCTCTGCTGCTGTTCATGTACAAACCTCTGCCTGTAGTAACAGCAGCAGCTGCTTTTCTGATTGGCTGTTGGAGGTTTCTACTTTCTACTTTCTGTTTTTGTCCCAACAAAGTGACAGCATGTGTCAGCATGTACACACACAACTACACAGAAACACACACTCACATGCTCTGATTCAGGTGTCCAACCTTTTTCTAATTTTTATTCTAATTTTTGTTGATACTGATTTTGTTGTATTTTCTTAACTGAAGGCTGATAAAATCAACTTTTCTCCAAAGGTAGATATAATTTTCATAATAAAAAAATGATTAAACTTTACAGTTTGTTTCAAACTGCAGTTAGTTTGAGGATCTCTCAGTGAAACCTCTGAAAACAGGAAGCACTCAGAGAGCACACCCCTCCACCAATATTTATTTTTAAGGGAATATTTATATCCATCCATCCATCCATCCATCCATTCGCTTCCGCTTATCCTTTTCAGGGTCGCGGGGGGCGCTGGAGCCTATCCCAGCTGTCATAGGGCGAGAGGCGGGGTACACCCTGGACAGGTCGCCAGTCTGTCGCAGGGCCAACACACAGGGACAGACAACCATTCACACGCGCATTCACTCGCGCATTCACACCTAATGGCAATTTGGATTATCCAATTAACCTATCCCCACAAGCTGCATGTCTTTGGACGGTGGGAGGAAGCCGGAGTACCCGGAGAGAACCCACGCAAACACGGGGAGAACATGCAAACTCCACACAGAAAGACCCCGGCCTGATGGTGGAATTGAACTCAGGACCTTCTTGCTGTGCGGCAACAGTGCTAACCACCGTGCCACCGTGCTGCCTGGTTAGCACGGAATATATATTTATATATATTCATTTAATTTTCTTTCATATCTTTCAACACACTGTCAGACGTCTGTAGTAAAGATCTGTCCAAATGCAGGCTTGTGTTATTCATCCTGTGGATGGAAGCAACATTTTAATAGACACCGCTCCCCCGGACAGAGTGATGCAAACACCAAACACAGACCCTGCCTGGTGGAGGTGATAAAGAGCTCAGCAGCAGGGCAGAGGTACAGATGATGGAGTGAACATGAGCTGCTGTGTGCTCAGATCTGACCTTACAGGAAGTTAATCTCAGCTGCTTCTCAGTGGATAACAGGACATCCCCTCTCCTCTTCCTGACTTTCCTCCTAAATGCTTTGATTCTTTCACTGCTCATACCGAGGCTCTGAGCTCTGATAGCTTTAGCTTTAGCCACTTAGCTTCTTTAAAATGTCTGTATTCGGCTGTGTGAGCAGTCCCTGTGCAGCTTACTTTGGTGAACCTTGTGTATGTGCGTATGTGTGTGTGTGTGTTGGCTGTGCATGAAGTGAGCCAGCTCATAATCATACATAGATCCAGGCTCAGATCACTGGGAATCGGCGGATTCTGGTCCCCGGCTGGTTGATTAATGGTCTCGGGTTATCACAGATTAAACCAGCAGGTTATAAACTTTTATTTGATCAGGAAGTCACCCAGATATCTGTTCATACTGAGATCTGTTAAAAGCTGCAACCAGACAAACTCACATCACCACAAAACACATCCTGACTCACCAGAGTCCAGTATAAAAATGAGTGATTTAAGCTCCGAGAGCACAAAGAGAACAGCTTTTTATTGAAGTTCAGTGAACATGGATTTATCCTGTGTTTCTGCTCTTTGTATAACAGCAGACTTCTGTGAGCTCTTCCTCAGTCTGACGCTGTGATGTATTATGACCACTTTATATATATATATATATATATATATATATATATATATATATATATATATATATATATATATATATATTCTTAGCATATATAAATATGCTAGCAGGCAAGGCATACATGGAACGCCATAACCAAGTGGCCGGCATAGTGTACAGGAACATCTGTGCCGAGTATAACCTGGAAGTCCCGAGGTCAAAATGGGAGATGCCCCCAAGGGTGGTGGAGAATGACCGAGCTAAGATCCTGTGAGACTTCCAGATACAGACGGACAAAATGGTGGTGGCTAACCAACCGGACATAGTGGTGGTAGACAAACAGAAGAAGACGGCCGTAGTGATCGATGTAGCGGTTCTGAATGACAGCAATATCAGGAAGAAGGAACACGAGAAGCTGGAGAAATACCAAGGGCTCAGAGAAGAGCTCGAGAGGATGTGGAGGGTGAAGGTAACGGTGGTCCCCGTGGTAATCGGAGCACTAGGTGCGGTGACTCCCAAGCTAGGCGAGTGGCTCCAGCAGATCCCGGGAATAACATCGGAGATCTCTGTCCAGAAGAGCGCAGTCCTGGGAACAGCTAAGATACTGCGCAGGACCCTCAAGCTCCCAGGCCTCTGGTAGAGGACCCGAGCTTGAAGGATAAACCGCCCGCAGGGCGTGCTGGGTGTTTTTTTATATATATATATATATATATATGCTTATTAGGGCTGGGCCATATTATACCGTTCACGGTAATATTAGGTAATGTTAGGCAATGATAAGAAAATGAAATATCACGATAGAATATGGGTAAAACGCGCAGTGCCTTTGTTTTCATACGCACATGGTGGAAAAAGCACGGTGGCGATAGAGAATGAGAAGGGCGACAGCGGATCGTTGAATGAACCAGAATTGGTTTGTAAAAATGCTGCAACTTCAATGGTGTGGAACTGGTTTGGCTTTTGTCCGTCAGATACACACTAAAGCACATTGTTTTTGTAGAACATGCAAGCGGGCTGTCGTTAATACCCTATTTTCCGCACTATAAGGCACATTTAAAATCCTTTAATTTTCTCAAAAATCGACAGTGCCCCTTATAATCCCATGTGCCTTATGTGTGAATTCTGCATTTGCACTGTGAATTTTTATATAACTTTAATGCAAATGTTATCGCACATTTTCAAATATATATTGTGATTAATATTTTTGGCCTTATTGCCCTGCCCTAATGCTTATACTGTGCTGGTTACAGTAAGTGTGACAAGCATTGTAACCGTAACATTACTGACACTGATACCAGCAGAGTGATGATGGTGGGACAGGTCAGAGGTCAGAGGTAGAAATAAATCCACTATGAGACACGCAGTAACTAACTAAGTGAGGTAACTAACATGTAGGTAAATAAATGGCCCCACCCCTCCCTGAGCCTGGTTCTGCCGGAGGTTTCTTCCTGTTAAAGGGAGTTTTTCTTTCCCACCATCGCCAAAGTGCTGCTCATAGGGGGTCATATGATTGTTGGATGTTGTTGTGATTTTGTGCTGTATAAATAAAAATGAACTGAACTGAATTGATCTGATTGAGTTTCAGGAGCAGCTGTTCCTGCTGCATAATAAAAATAAAGTCAGGATAGAAGTAGATTTGTTTCTAATGCAGGACTTACTGTCTGTTTGTAGTATTGCTGTACTGCAGTGAAGGATCAGAGCACTTCATCTGCTGTCCAGCTTTACCTAGTAACTGATGACTTAGCTGTTTCTGATTGTGTGCTTGCTGTAATAATCAGCTCTAAATATTTTTTTAATTTTTCAGACTGTGTGTGTGGATCGGTGTTTATTATTAATGTGACTTAAACCTGCAGACTCCACTCAGACAGTCAGACTGGTTAAACTGGTTTAAAAACATTCCAGCCTTAAACTCTGACTCTGACTGATCTGACTGAGTGTTGTTCCAGCAGGGGGCGTCTGACTCTGTGTCTCTGCTGCTGTTCACATACAAACTTCTGCCTGTAGTAACACCTGACACATCAGGAGCTGCTTTTCTGATTGGCTGATGGCTGAACAGGAAGTGAAAGCACAGAGAGATGTTCAAGTGACCGACGGTAAACCTCAGAGACGCTGCTGCTGTTTACGTCATGTGACTCAGTTCTCAAACACAGACATGTAAAAGTCTGAGCTTCGTGAAGCTCGCTGTTCTCTGGAAACATGACCAGATCTCATCACATAAAAATCAGTCTGATCTCTGAACTCATCCACAGGTTTAACAGCTGTTCACCTCTGATCCCTCAAAATCAGTGAAAAGTAAAAACTTCAACCAAAGCTGAACCCCAATTCCAACACACGTGTCATAAACCTCAGACTTTAATCACACAGAGGATAAAACTCTGAGCCCAGACATATTTCTCCTGCTGCAAGTCAAATAAAGTGAAGTGTCATTTTAAATCATCCACACATTTAAAACACATCAGTATAGACCGAACTGTGGCCATGAGATAAGAGCAGGACCGTAACAGTTCTCTGAAACACAACCTCTCTCATCTCAACTGCAATAAATAGAACACAATAAACCCTTCAGAGGTCAGCTGTGGCCATTAAAGCTGGTCTGTCTCACGAACATCCTCCCTCTGATCAGTTTCAAATAAAAAACTGAACTCCTGTTGGAAGGACATTCAAAGAACATAAAGAGTTCAGTGTTACAGACTGTGACACCTCTGAACCTGCACAGTCTGTAAATGGATCAAACAGAAGAGGATATGAAGCTGCTGCAGGACCTCTGGATACAAGAAAAACTCTGTCATGGAAAGAGGTTAAAGTTTGCTCCACTTACACTTCATCTATCATCTATCCATCTCCATGCTTTCAGCAGGCTGAGGTGATAAATCTGCGTGGCCCCTTCCCCGTCCCACTGTGTGTGAAAATCATGTGAGGGGAACTTACTAATCATGGACTTTAAAATCTTACTCAGCCACTCCACCAGCCCATCAGTCTGAGGGTTCGAACAGATTTAACACCCAGTAATTTGCACAAATGCTTTAGTGTGTAAGACATGAACAACGTGCCCTGGGCAGTCAGTATCTCTTTCGGGATGCTGACTCGGGAGATGACCTAAAACAGCGCCTGCACTACACTCTTTACAGAGATGGTGGGCAGCGGCACTGCTTCCGGGTATCGCGTTGCATAATCCACCAGGACTGACACAAAGGGATAGCCTTGTGCAGTCTGGTGAGATGGCCCAATGAGGTCCATGCCAATGGGCTCAAACAAGACCATTAATGGTAATAGGCGCAAAGGCGCTTTTGGAATGGCCGGCTCAACAAGTTGGCATTCCAGGCAGGACGCGCGCCATCGGCGCACATCCGCTTGGAAGCCCCGCCAGTAAAATTGGGCCATTATTCATTCTTATATTATGAGCCGCCTGGAAAATCATTTCCCGGCGGCTTTGTGGCTCCAACAACTGGGTGTGTGTCTCCTCCATGCGACTGTCGTGACTCACTGGCAGAGGTGGGTCGAGTATCCAAAAATTGTACTTACGTAAGAGTAGCATTACTTTAAAATATTATTACTCAAGTAAAAGTGAAAAGTAGTCATCAAAAAAGTTACTCAAGTAAGAGTAAAAAAGTACTTGGTGAAAAGACTACTCAAGTAGGGAGTAACTGTTTGAAATGTCAGATTTATTTTATAAATAAAAGCTATCAGACAAACAAAAACAAATATACAAACTTTAGTATTTTCAACAGGAATATATGTAAAAACATCAACAAAATAAGGCACAACAATTCTAATGTCCAGGTTTCAGTTTTTCACAACATGAAGCTTTTTTCACCAAAACCTGCAGTAAATAATATAAACATATAAACAGTGCAAACGATTTCCAGTGACAAGATATGCTGTGAACTTTATATTCATCTTTGCTCCAAATGGCACAGCAGCCTCAGAGAAAACAGAACGAGGCATCTTCAACATGTGTTCATACAAGGCAGCTCAGTTTACCATAAGTTGTATGGGTGTGCATCTATTTCTGCATATTCAGCAAAAATGTGCCCTTTCTTCACTCAGTGAGGTGATGGTTCAGCTTCAGCAGCAGTTTGCTCTCAAGGTTCTTTCTGTGAAGCTGTGACTGTTCAGCAGTGAACAGGAGTCCTGCATGACTGAGAAGTCCTTCACAAGCTCCTGATGCAGGAAGAGCTGTGCTGATTTTGATCGACAGCTTCTTGATGTGAGGAACGCCATGCAATAGATCCACACCTCCAGTGACATGAAAGGTACCTCTCCAGTTCCTCTGCTTCTGGCTTTCCTGACCCCATGGATCCATCATCTTCGTCGGTTAGGCTGCTGTTTGTGCTGGCCTCATCCAGCTCTGAGTCTAGGTGATGTCTGATGAAGTGGAGACCTGTGGAAAGATGTTTTCAAAAGAATCAGGTCTGGTCATTATGGCGCTGTATACACTGCCAAGCTGCGGATGTTTGCTTGGAGCTAGCCTCCAAAAGCTGGCCATACACTGTGCGATTTTTGGCCCATTTTGAGCGCAACCGTTTTGGGGATCGGCCGTGTTTTGCCTTAATCGTGTGTGCATCTTGTAGTATACATGGGCTAACGAAAAGCAGTTAACACCTCACGATCAGCTCCCAATCATCAATTGTATGGTCGCATGATAATCAAACCTGTTTGAAATCCTGTACACCCAAGCCATCACACTGCCTCCGCTATTTTACAGATGACCTGTGTGCTTTGGATCATGAGCTGTTCCACGCCTTCTCCATACTTTATTCTTCCATCATTTTGGTAGAGGTTGAGCTTCATTTCATCGGTCCAAAGAATGTTTTACCAGATCTGTGCTGGCTTTTTTACATGTTTGTTTGTTTTTAGCAGAGTCTAATCTAGCCTTTCTATTCTTGAGGTTTATGAGTTTCTTGCACCCTGCAGTGAACCCTCTGTATTTACTTCCATGCAGTCTTCTTTTTATGGTAGGCTTGGATATCAATACGCCTTCATGCTGGAGAGTGTTATTCATTTAGTTGGCTGTTGTGAAGGGGTTTCTCTTTACCATGGAAATGATTCTGCGATCATCCACCACTGTTGTCTTCTGTGGACGTCCAGGTCTCTTGTATTGCTTTTTTTCTTTCTTTCTCAGGATGGACCAAACTGTAGATCCTGACACTCCTAATATTGTAGCAATTTCTCTGATGTTTTCTTCAGTTTTCACAGCTTAAGCATGGCTTGTTTTACCTGCATAGAGAGCTCCTTTGACCACATGTTGTCTGCTCACAGCAAAATCTTCCAAATGCAAGCACCACACCTCAGATCAACTCCAAGCCTTTTATCTGCTTTATTAATAGTGACATAACAAAGGAATTGCCCACACCTGCCCATGAAATAGCCTTTGAGTTAACTGTCCAATTACTTTAAAAAGAGGGTGGTTAATGTTAAAGAGCTGAAACTTCTAAACCTTTCATCCAGTTTGAATGTGGAAACCCTGACATGGAAGCTGCGAGCCTACAGATCATGTCCATCATATAACTATAATTGAAATATGTTTCAGTGAAAAAAAAAACATTCTGAAGAAGAATTTTTCAGACTGAGAAAACTGATAATGAAGGTTAGGAATCAAATTAGTGAGGCTGACTGGTTCCTTGTTTTTCTCTGGTACTGTTGTCTTTGTTTTCTTTTAGCTCTTCTTCAAATATGAGCAACTTTAAGCTTGGTACCCTTAATATCAATGGAGATAGAGATTTTTAAAATAAGATCTCTTTTTAGTTCATTTCAAATATTAGACATTTGTTTAAACTCACAGAGTAGCTCATTCTGGAGCTGATTCCACACATAAAGGGGCAAATTAGTACTTGAGAGCTTTTTCCCCCAACTCAGTGCGAACCCCTGACCTCATCAATAAGAATGAATGTAGTAAGGTCCCACACTGGATAATATAAGATATTATATATAAGGGAGAAAGCCGTAGATACCTTTATAAAGGAGCATATACCAGTGATTTAGTCTTTGCACCAACAATACAGAACATCTGACAGTGGGGTACAACGTGTGATGAATCTCAAGGCTCGGTGGTAGACTGTATCAAGAAAATTTAAGCACTTTGACGAAGCATTCATATAAATTACATCTCCATAGTCAAGCAATGACATGAAAGTCGCAGACACAAGTCTTTTCTTAGCCTCAAAAGAAAGTCAGGACTTAAGTCGAAAGAAAAATCTGAGCTTCAGTTTCATATTTTTACCAACTGTTTGATATATGACTTAAAGGAGAATGAAACCACGAAAAGTTGTACTAGATGGAAAATTCAAAGAATTACATTTAGTTGTTGAAAACAACATAATTTTATAAAAAAAAATTTTAGCAATGAGAGCAAATTTAGAAGTGTGTAAAGTTTGTTGGACAGCATGGAAGGCTTGTTGGAGCTGATGCCTGCTGAGGTGTGGATCCAGTGGAATACATCACAGTGTCATCGGCATAAAAATGGAAATTCATGTTTGATACACCTTGATCAAGAGCATTAACATATAAGGTGAATAATAAGGGCCCCAGAACTGATCCCTGGGGAGCACCTTTAACCACATCAAAGAAGCAGAAGGTAATGTTATTGTCTAAAGCGTCAATGAATTATTTATTACTTTATTAACGCTGTAGTTGTACTGTGACCTTTTCTAAAAGCAGAATGAACATATGATATAATATCATAACTTATAAGATACTCCTTCAGTTGCTCACTTACAAGATTTTCACAAGAACAGATGATTTTAATATAGGGCTGGAACTGTTTAGGTCACTGGGTTGCACCTTTTAAATAACAGCAGCAAATTGTACGGAAGAAAAACACTTTAGAGCTTCATGTACCTGTGAATTTAAAATTGAACTAAAACCGAAAGATGAACTTGAAACATCACAGAACTTATTGGCAGTAGTGGTTTTTGATACGGGCGACACGGGCGGTTGCCCGGGGTGGCATCGTGGTGGGGGGCAGCATTACGGGCATCGGCAAAAAAAAAAAAAAAATGCTCATACTCATGCTGCCCTAACGTCAGCCAGCGCATATTGGGAATGGCATAGGCACCGATCGGTTTCTTTCGCCCATTTGCTGGGAGTAAGGCCGCCCTCCGTTTGCAAGGTGCGCCTGCACCGATGGTTTTTCGAAATTCTATACGCAAAAAGTGAGCGCGAGAGCCCTCAATGCGCCTGCTCGCTGCTGGAGTCAAAGTAAACTTTATTGTCATCTCCGCTACATACAGTCCAGTATATAGAGACGAGACGACGAGGCTCCAGCTACAGCAGTGCAAGTAAACAAACAATAAATATAAGAAGAGTAATATTGTTATATGACTTATATCACACTTATCACTGACAAAGACATTGGTATTGAAGGCTATAATATATATATAGGACAGACCATCCCAAAAGAAGAAGGAGATTTTCAGTTTTTGTTAAAAAGAAGTTTCACAGTGATAGAGGAGTTAAGCCAAGTCCAGTTCTTGCTATAAAATCAGCAGGAGTCTTTTAAAAAAGAAGGTAGTGGACTCAGGACCTGGATTAGGTTGTACATTGCCAGAAATTAAAAGCAACAACGCAATTAAAAACCTACACTTAAAAGAATCATACTGGAAATAAGTCATGCTTCCTAAAAATATTGTCACTAAATGAACAAACAACCCTTTTTGTAAAGCCATTACACTAGTAAAAAGTAATGATTAAGACTGGGTTAAACCGGTGAACCTTTATAAAATCCAAAGCATATGAACTGTCATGGTTACTTTACAAGATGTTGTCACATTGTGATCCCTCTCAGTTTGACCGTTGTTGAGGGCGGTGCAGAGTTTGAGAAGCTGACACGCCTTCATGCTGTCAAACTCATACCGACTATGAACTGTTGAGTGGAGGAGGCTAGTTTAGCTGTAGGAGAGGTGGTGGGTTACGACAGCTTCAAATCTGCCTCTCGTATGAATGGTGCAATTGTTATCTTTCTTGATAATGTATCTAATAATTTGGTGGAAAGAGGTGTTGTTATTCATGACACATTCATGTCCATTCTCCCGTTGGTTAGCCCTCCTAAAAAGGTTACCATCTCAAATGCACCTCCTTTTATTAAAAATGAAACTCTAACCAAGGAGCTGCCCCTGCAAAGCCCGCCGAAGCTGCAGGCAGCCCTGCCGTTGCTGAGGCGGACGCCGCTGTCGAGGCGCTGGTAGAAAAACAGCCACTTATGAGCAGTGATAGGTCTGGTGAAAAATACAATGTGAGGAGAGCTGACAGCATAGAGACTGATCTGACTAATGACCAGTCTGCAGGTGTTTTTGACATAAGTCAGAAAGATGAAACAACTCTTGAGTCTGTGTGTGAGGATCTTTGTGAGAATGACAGTATGTTTGATAAGGATTTGTTGAAGTTGTCTCAAAAGAGGAAGACCTCTGAACCTGCCCACTGCAGTACTAAAACATTAAAAGCTGAGTTAGGAAACAAAGCAGAAGAGAGCAGTATGGAGTCTGAAAGTGATTTGTCCCTGAGCCAGGAATACCAGAACCTGTACTCTCCTGCTGACATCAGGAGGTTCTTACAGAAACCAAAGGCCTCAGGCTGGTGAAAGTGGATTATTTTTCAGACCTGAAGCTTTTTGTTGAGTCGTCTTGGGTCTTGACAAAAAAAATCTGGAAATTTCGTTGATGACGTATTAACGGATCGAGAGATTTATCGTTTAAAGAAATTGATTTTTAAAGTGAGAGCTCAAGCACTTAGTGCTGATGATGATGTTTAGAAATATACTCTAAATGTTCCTGTCCTGAGGTGGTTCGGGCATCTGGCAAGGATGCCCCCTGGGCGCCTCCTGGGCGAGGTGTTCCAGGCATGTCCCACCGGGAGGAGGCCCCGGGGCAGACCCAGGACACGCTGGAGAGATTATATCTCTCGGCTGGCCTGGGAACGCCTTGGTATTCCCCCGGACAAGCTGGAGGAGGTGGCTGGGGAGAGGGAGGTCTGGACCTCTTTGCTTAGGCTGCTACCCCCGCGACCCGACCTCGGATAAGCGGATGAAGATGGATGGATGGATGGATGGATGTTCCTGTCCTTTTTTCTCTGTCTCTCCTTTTTTACGTGTGAATTTAAAATAGGCACATTAAATTTGAATTGTGCAGAGATGATGTTAAAAGAGCTTTTTTCAAGCTTATGGATTTAAAGATATTTGTGAAAAATGTCAGATTCTTCTTCAGCTCTTCTACTTTCTGTATTTTCTGCTCTGCATTTAGGTTTTTTAGCTTATCCTGACGTTTTGTCTCGTAGTGCCGTCTTAAATTAAATTCCTTCATTACAGCCACATTAGCTCCACTAATAAGACACACGGGTTTACCAGCAATGTCTGTAAACATATATTCAGTCTCCCACTGGCGCTGAAAGGCTCTGCTTTCAGAATCGACTTTTCAATAACAGAAGTTTGACTTGATTGACGCGGGAATGTTCCCAGTAGCCTAGCGATCAGCAAGGAGGCTGCAGCGCTGCATTGTGGGATCTGTAGTTTGTGCGTTATTAGCGCCTCAAATCGCTGGGCCACGCATGACAATAATAATAAATCTATAAAAAATGATCTTGCGAGCCGGATATAAATGTCCACCGGGCCGGATGTGGCCCGCGAGTATTTTTGGCTCAGTCACAAAAAATCTACATCAGATTTTGTTTGTATCCAACTGTGGTGGGATTTTGGCAAGTGTCATATTAAACAATTGTGTCAACAGTTCACTCGTAATGTTACCAGAGACATAACCAGATCTATGAGGGACCTGGAGACTCAAGTAGTAGAACTGCAGGGTTTAGCAGCGTCTACAGGAAAACGAGGGCTTTTAGATTCCCTCAAATCTAAAAAGGCTTTTCTGGTCGACCTGTTGGGCACGAAAGCCAAAGGGGCTTTGGTCAGGTCACGTTTCCTCAGTGTCACAGAGATGGATGCCCCGTCTCACTTCTTCTTTGGACTAGAAACGAAGAATGGGCAAAGAAAGTTTGTTCACTCTCCAATGTCTGACAGTGGCTCCACAATCTCAGATCCTTCTGAGATCAGGACATTTGCTGTCAGCTATTATAAGGACCTTTTTGACGTAGAATAGTTTCTTCAAAGGACTCCCTCAGGTGGCGGCTGAAGCCAATTGAAAATTGGAGGCTCAGACAACTCTGCATGAACTTTATACTGCTCTGATGAGTTTTCAGAGTGGCAAAACTCCTGGCATTGATGGTCTTCCTGTTGAGTTCTACAAATCCTTTTAGTCTGTGATGGGTGAGGATTTTCTGGAGGTTGTCACAGATAGTCTGCAGAGAGGCTTACTGCCTCTGAGCTGTAGAAGGGCGATCATTACTCTGCTACCAAAGAAGGGAGATCTACGAAATTTGAAGAACTGGAGACCAGTCTCCTTGCTCTGTCAAGATTTTTTCCAAAGTCCTGGCCACCAGACTTCAAGATGTGATGGCTTCTGTCATTCGTGGAGACCAAACATGCCCGGCAGGCTGATAAGTGACAATATCACGTTAATTGGAGATGTTTTGGAAATCTCTAGCTCTTTGGGTATAGATATTGGTCTCATTTCTATAGACCTAGAAAAACTTTTGACCGGGTTGAACACCAATATTTGTGGCAAACTTTAACTGCTTTTCGCTCCAGCCCATGGTTTTGTAGCAATGATTCAGGTTCTATACTGTGACATTACGAGTGTACTGAAAATGAACGGAGTCTTAAGTGGTCCATTCAATGTTCTAAGGAGGGCGAGGCAGGGCTGTTCTTTGTCAGGGATGCTGTACTTCCTGGCGATTGAAACGTTGCTTTAAAAATTAAGACAGAACTTGTGTGGTGTTTATATTGCTGGGTGCGACGTCCCTCTAAAATTGTCGGCTTATGCTGATGATTTAATTGTTCTGATCAACTCACAGAAAGATTTTAGTGAACAAGGTTTCTCTTTTTGGTTATATTTCTTCTGCCAAAATAAATTGGGAAAAGAGTGAGGCTGTAACTGTGAGAGGGCAGTTGGAGGATCAGCTCAGCCTGCCTGGAGGTTTAGTCTGGAAAAAGGGTGAGCTTAAATATTTAAGGGTGTTTGTAGGTAATGCAGCTTTTTTGCAGAAAAATTGGGAAAATGTGTTAAAATAAATGGCCGGCTTTCAAGATGGAATTGGATTTTACCTAAAATGTCATACAGAGGTCGGGTTCTCGTCATCAATAATCTGGTTTCTTCTGCTCTGTGGCACCGGTTGACTTGTGTTGACCCCCCAGTTCCTCTTTTGTCTAACATTCAAAGGCTCCTGTTGGATTTCTTTGGGATAAGCTGCACTGGATTCCTCAAAGTGTCCTTTTTCTCCTTAGAGAGGAAGGTGGACAAGGTCTGGTTCTTTTGGCCAGTAAAGGGGCTGCTTTTCACTTTCAGTTTATTCAGAGGCTGCTTACAGGAGGACCCCCAGATCTAGTATGGAGGAGGGTATCGTGCTGTATTCTTCAGCAGCTTGGTCATATGGGTTTGGATTTTCTCTGTTTCTGATGGACTCGAGTAAGCTGAACTCTTAACTTCTTCCAGACTTCTATAAGAGTGTTTTTTTCTGTGTGGGCTTTGCTGAGGAAAAGGAGGCAACAGCAGGCTGATTCTCTGCACTGGTTGCTGGAAGCTTGATGGATTGTTCTGTCTGGGGAAGGGCTACCTTATCCGTGCATGGGGGCCCAGCCCTGGTGCGGGGGGGGGGGGCTTCTGGTGCATCGATGGAACTATGGGCCGCCTCGTGCTCTGTGGAGCTTGGTGGTTCGGCTACTGTGGACCCTGTCTGGATTGGTCCCCTTCCTTTGGTGGATTTCAGGGAACGCGGGTACCTACTTCGGTCAGCGGGGAGCTGGCCTCAGGCAAAATGTGCAGGGTACCCCAGACTTACTAAGTCCTCTAACTCGCACCACAAGCCTTTAACAAACAAGAAAAATGCTCACAGGTGTGCCAAACAGTTATCAGCAGGGAGGAGGGGAGCGTGAGTCCAGCCACAGGTAAGCTTCCTTTTATAGGAAATTATAAAAAAATTATAAATTCTAATTAGCTGGAGATTTCAAATTCACACCTGCCTGCATTCTAGGGAGATTGGAGGAAACAAACAGTCTGTAAGATATGTAACACCCCCACCCTTCCAAGCCCAAACAAGATGTTTGGAGCTTCTAAATACGAGATCATGTGACAGTCATCAGCCAAGACATTTTCTGACCCTTACTTATAGCAAATGTTGAGGTTATATTCTTGGATGATTATCGCCTATCACATAAGCCACAGATTGTTATTGTACATCCTTCAAAGACATACAGTAAGTTTCCCAAAAGGAGGAGATAGGAGATTCCTGGTCTTGATGTCAGTGGCTTTTGACCATGCATGGAGGGTTTCACTCCAAGTCCAGCACCCTGAGGCCATATGCCAAGCGGAAGGAAGGAGGCCGGGGACTAGTGAGTGCCAGCACCACAGTCCGGGATGAGACAACAAACATCCACGAATGGATGGCGCAAACCGACCGAGTGCTCAGTGAATACTTCAGGCAGCAGAAACCCAAGAAAGAGGAGGAGGAAACACCATGGAAAGACAAGCCCCTAGACGGTGTTTACCACCGGCAGATAGAAGAAGTGGCTGACATCCAGAAGTCCTACCAATGGCTGGACAACGATGGACTGAAAGACAGCACGGAGGCACTAATCATGGCAGCACAGGAACAAGCTCTGAGCACAAGATCCATAGAGGCTGGGGTCTATCACACCAGGCAAGACCCCAGGTGCAGGCTGTGTAAAGATGCCCCAGAGACAATCCAGCACATAACAGCAGGGTGCAAGATGCTAGCAGGCAAGGCATACATGGAACGCCATAACCAAGTGGCCGGCATAGTGTACAGGAACATCTGTGCCGAGTATAACCTGGAAGTCCCGAGGTCAAAATGGGAGATGCCCCCAAGGGTGGTGGAGAATGACCGAGCTAAGATCCTGTGGGACTTCCAGATACAGACGGACAAAATGGTGGTGGCCACCTTCGCATAGTGGTGGTAGACAAACAGAAGAAGACGGCCGTAGTGATCGATGTAGCGGTTCCCAATGACAGCAATATCAGGAAAAAGGAACACGAGAAGCTGGAGAAATACCAAGGGCTCAGAGAAGAGCTCGAGAGGATGTGGAGGGTGAAGGTAATGGTGGTCCCCGTGGTAATCGGAGCACTAGGCGAGTGGCTCCAGCAGATCCCGAGAATAACATCGGAGATCTCTGTCCAGAAGAGCGCAGTCCTGGGAACAGTTAAGATACTGCGCAGAATCCTTGTGAGTACAAGAAAATAATTATTATAATATGATGTGTTAAATTTGTTTAGATCACAGGAATAAGGAAGGATCTGTGTTTTAGTTTGGCTTAGCTGTAGGCCTGAGAGTGTGTGTAATTGTTTAGAGCAGGGGTGTCAAACTCAAATACACAGTGGGCCAAAATTCAAAACTTGAACAAAGTCGCGGGCTAACGTTAATATTTATTGAAAAAAAAATATTCCTCCAGATATAAGAATGAATCTTTTCTTATGGACTCAAACAAGTTTTGCTGAAAAACTGAATATGGAACAAGCAAAGCTTAATACTAAACAATATATATATTAGCTGTATAATACCAGTAGGCCAGCTCTAATAGTAATTTGGCATGGCTTCGCGGGCCAAATATAATTAGGCTGCGGGCCAAATTTGGCCTGCGGGCCAGAGTTTGACACCTATGGTTTCGAGAGAAAGGAATTTATGGACACTGGGGGTCTGGTGTCGTAAAAGGAGTCAGGAAGCTACAGTTGGGGGTTGCTGATGCTTGTACTGTTAATAAAAACTCATAATTGGTATAACTTAGAAGTAGGTTTGCAGGAGACTCTCCACATGCTTATCTGTAAATGTAAAACAACAAGAGGCCAATGGCCCAGTGAATGCAGAGTGGGAGTCTCACTGTTTGTAATATGTTAACTCTGTTTTCTATGTTGTGTAGAGGAATTTGGTGTAGCTTGGGTGAGATTACTTTTATGACCAGTTGGAAGTCACGTACACAGAGACACACACACAGTGCTTTAACTGTTACGCACCCACACCCACATGCACACTCACTCACGTGCACACACATACACACGGGTACGCACACACACAGGCACTCACGTGCTCGTGCATACACACACAGACACACAGAGTTTGCAGCACACCATGGGGGTTTTATGATAGAGTCCCTTCTACAAAACTGTGGTTCACAGGGAAGATCTGCAGAGGGACACCGGCCTTGCACGTCTCCCCTTCTAGAAGATGCATGCTTAAATGAAGATGAATAAAGATGAATAAAGGTTTTGTGAAATGACTACTGTGGTCCGGTGCCGTCTCTGGATGCCCGAGGAATAAAAGAACAGGGATGAAACTGATTTCGTAACACCCTTAAGCTCCCAGGCCTCTGGTAGAGGACCCGAGCTTGAAGGATAGACCGCACACAGGGGGGGAATTCTTTTTTGTTTTGTTTTGGTTTTTTTGTTTAGTCATTGTAACTGTAACATTACTGACACTGATCGCCAATTTCAAAAGAGTGATAATGGTGGAGTTCATAGGTAGAAATAAATCTTGCTGCACATTAAGAAAATAAAATCAGGATAGAAGTAGATTTGTTTCTAATGCAGGACTTCGTGTCTGTTTGTAGTATTGCTGTACTGCAGTGAAGGATCAGAGTATTTCTGCTACTGTCCAATTTTACCTGATAACTGATGACTCAGCTGCTTCTGATTGGCTGTCCTGCTGCAATAATCTGCTCTAAATATATATTTCATTTTGTAACTTTGTGTGAGGACATGTGACTTATGTTGCTCATACCTGCAGACTCCACTCAGTCAGACTGGTTAAACTGGTTTGTGACATTCCAGCCTTAAACGCTGACTCTGACTGATCCCAGATCAGCTGTTACAGTGTGGTTCCAGCAGGGGGCGTCTGACTCTCTGTGTCTCTGCTGCTGTTCACATACAAACTTCTGTCTGTAGTAACAGCTGACACAGCAGCAGCTGCTTTTCTGATTGGCTGCTGGCTGAACAGGAAGTGAAAGCACAGAGAGAGCGGGGACTTTCTGAGAGTTCAGGTGACCGATGGTAAACCTCAGAGACGCTGCTGCTGTTTACGTCATATGACCCAGTTCTCCAACACAGACATGTAAAAGTGTGAGCTTCATGAAACTTGCTGTACTCTGGAAACATGATCGTAGCTCACCACATAAAAATCAGTCTGATCTCTGAAATCATCCACAGGTTTAACAGCTGTTCACCTCTGATCCCATCATAAATGAATGCAAAGTAAAAACTTCAACAGGACCTTCAACTTAAACCTCAGACTTTAACTTTGCCTGGCACACATTTCTCCTGCTGTAAGTCAAGTAAATTGAAATGTTAGTATTTTTCCCTTGAGTCACTCTGACGGTTACTAAGCAGATACTGACTGAGATGGTTTCAGCTCTTCTGTTTCAGCAGCTTCAGAGGTGACTCTGGAGCTTTGGAGGATTTTTTGGACCCTTCATCAGTGTAGAAGTTTACAGTCAGCATGTTTGTAAATCATCCACACATATAAAACACCTCAGTATAGACCAAACTGTAGTCATGAGATAAAAGCAGGACTGTAACAGTTCTCTGAAACACAATAAACCCCTCAGAGGTCAGCGGTGAGAGTCATTAACAGATCTGTGTCCTCTGTCACTCTCATAAATATCCTCCCCCTGATAGGTTTCTTCTAAAAAAGAAAACAAAGCTGAATTCATGCTGGAATTTTCAGAACATAAAGAGATTATTGCTAAAGACTGTGACACCTCTGAACCTGCAGAGTCTTTAACTGGATCAAACAGAGGAGGATATAAAGCTGCTGCTGCTGTGGGAACTCTGGAAACAAGAAAACCTCAGTCAGTGGTTAAAGTTAGCTCTGCTTACACTTCCACCCAGATATCATCTATGCATTCATC
The DNA here is from genome assembly GCF_041146795.1 of Maylandia zebra. Taxonomy (NCBI): domain Eukaryota; kingdom Metazoa; phylum Chordata; class Actinopteri; order Cichliformes; family Cichlidae; genus Maylandia; species Maylandia zebra. Next base: position 11,325,090 of record NC_135169.1, on the reverse strand, counting down.
CTTGTTATCTCTGATGACAGCAAAGCCTTTTATGATCCTTAGTCATAATAAATCATAAAGTTTTACACTGAAAATGATGAGAAAGAAATATCCAGTCCCAGGAGCACACTGGGTACCAAACCAAAGGCTCCAGTGAGCTTCAGTCCACCAATGACCTAAACCCAGGACCATGGTACGAAGCACTGGGAGACGGTCCTGACTCTGTCCCTCGCTCTCAGGAGTTCTTCCACTATTTCAGCCTCCAGGATAAACTAAGTCTCCTTAGTGGAGGAAAATCTTTGGTCCCCATTTCCAGGGAATTCAAATGGATCAGACTCCTGAAGGAAACCTGTTCCCCTTCAGATGACATTTCAAGAATGTCACAGCCTCAGTTTCTCCACAGCATCCTGCAGCACCTCGACTTCCACCCACAGCAGGCTGGTCCATGACACCACAGCTGATCCCAGCCTGGTCTTCACTCCATCCTGCCTCACAGCTGTGGTTACTGATGACATCATCCTCAGGAACATCAGGATGAAGACAGAAAACCTGCTCAGCTGAGATTGTCAGGACTGTCCTGAATGAATGTGAGTTGAAGTTCATGTTGGAACAGATGATTTTCCTATCAACAGTCTGACCCGTTAAACCAGATGTTCTGCATCTGTTTGGAGTCCTGGAGTCTCTGAACTGCCACACTGTGACCTTCAGTGGGTGAGAAGAGGGAAACTTTTCTGCCATTGTAAAGATATTTAATCTAAGATGTGTGAATATAAGATTTAAGATAAGATGACGTTCTTCCTCAGCACGTCTCAGTGTTTCTGCATCATAAATGTGTGTAATTACAGAGAGGTTCTGGTATCTCTGTCCACACTGTCTGTATTTATCAGCTGGAAATGTGATAAAAAATACTTATGATCCTGATGATGTCAAACACATTTTAACGGAGGGCCCTCCGTTAAAATGTGTTTGACATCATCAGGATCACAGCAGGGTCAGGGTGCCTGGGTCAGAGGTCACCTGAGTCAGTAGGGGTGCCTGTCTACTTAATTAAATCCAGCTCAGTTCTCCTGGTTCTCCTAATGACTCACCAGCAGCTCAGCTCCTGATTGGCTGCTCATGCAGAGGTTAGTAAACACTGGGACTTTCCACAGAGTTGCTGCTGTGTTCATGCTCTGCAGGAAATATCAGTATCCTCAGATTAACTGAGGATCAGAAGAGGTGAATCTTGTTTTCACAGAGACACCCGAAGGCATCATGAGGTCAGACTGGTTTGTGGTGAGCAGAGAAACTGGAACACAGACCGAGCCACTAAAAAGAAACACAGGAAGTCAGAGAAGACAGAAGAAGAAAGCTGACAGATCACTGGCTGATCTAATTGTATCTGATCTCTCAGACCCACTGGCTGTGTCTAAATTCAGGGGCTGCATCCTTTGGAGGCTGCATTTTAGGCCGATTTCATCACATTGAGGCGATGAAGTCTGTCCAATTCATCCTTCTTTTCCCCAGATTTGTAGGACGGGTCAGGTGTATCCTTGGTGGCCCAACATATCCCAGGATTCATTGCAAATGAAAGGTTGAAGGAATTTTTGTGAAAACCAAAGCTGGGTCTGTTTGTCGGTGTGAAACCAAACATACTTAAACATTTTAACACAGAGCAGACGGTTGACCAAATATCTGACCCGTGGACTGTAGTGAGGATGCAGACTCGAACCTGCTGTGCTGAAGTTTGGAGTTCAAAGAGCTCTAATCCACTAATAATGAGACAGACAGTAAATGGAGAAGTCCTCCTCCTGTGTCTGTCATGCTTACAGGGAGTGCAGAATTATTAAGCAAATGAGTATTTTGTCCACATCATCCTCTTCATGCATGTTGTCTTACTCCAAGCTGTATAGGCTCGAAAGCCTACTACCAATTAAGCATATTAGGTGATGTGCATCTCTGTAATGAGAAGGGGTGTGGTCTAATGACATCAACACCCTATATCAGGTGTGCATAATTATTAGGCAACGTCCTTTCCTTTGGCAAAATGGGTCAAAAGAAGGACTTGACAGGCTCAGAAAAGTCAAAAATAGTGAGATATCTTGCAGAGGGATGCAGCAGTCTCAAAATTGCAAAGCTTCTGAAGCGTGATCATCGAACAATCAAGCGTTTCATTCAAAATAGTCAACAGGGTCGTAAGAAGCGTGTGGAAAAACCAAGGCGCAAAATAACTGCCCATGAACTGAGAAAAGTCAAGCGTGCAGCTGCCAAGATGCCACTTGCCATCAGTTTGGCCATATTTCAGAGCTGCAACATCACTGGAGTGCCCAAAAGCACAAGGTGTGCAATACTCAGAGACATGGCCAAGGTAAGAAAGGCTGAAAGACGGAGGTGGAGTACTGGTTTGGGCTGGTATCATCAAAGATGAGCTTGTGGGGCCTTTTCGGGTTGAGGATGGAGTCAAGCTCAACTCCCAGTCCTACTGCCAGTTTCTGGAAGACACCTTCTTCAAGCAGTGGTACAGGAAGAAGTCTGCATCCTTCAAGAAAAACATGATTTTCATGCAGGACAATGCTCCATCACACGCGTCCAAGTACTCCACAGCGTGGCTGGCAAGAAAGGGTATAAAAGAAGAAAAACTAAATGTTCCCCTTTCTGAGTTTTTTCTCTCTGATTTAAATACAAAGTGTGAAGAGAAAACTGTGTTTTCATCCTGCAAATTAACAGATATTTGATAAACTTCTGCTGCTTTAGTTGCTGACTGCCGTGGTTGATTTCCTTCTGCAAGTGTCCAGAGTCAGAAAAGACTGAGAAGCTGAGAGGAGATGGAGGCTCTCCACCCCTGATGAAGCACCAGGACAGATCCTGGACAGTGTGTGAGGAAGAGGAGCCAGCAGAGGAGAACAGACAGCTGCATACAGGGAACCACTCACTGCTGTTTGTCCTGCAGGACAGGATCTGATGGGGAAAGAAGGAAAACTAAAGGGAACCACAGATAACTTTGATAATGCTTTGATTTATCCAGAATATATTTGGTTAAAATATTATTTTCATCACAGTGGGACTGTGCTGGTTTCAGTGGGAAAAGTATGCAGCTCATTTGAATAAAAGGTTCAAAGAGCTGAGAAAGGTGGTCCATTCATAAAGTGTGTCAGTATTTTATAAGGATGTCATGTTTCTGTATCATCTGTCTCCTGTTAGAGCCTCTTACCCGAACATCAGCCTGTTTAATGCTCTCATATCTTCAGCATCATTTGAGACAACTGAGTTAAATTCAACCACTGAGTATATATAGTAAAATATCAGTAATGTAAATCCTGTTACATTTGTACCATCAAAGTGAAATGAGACTAGTCTCAGCAGCTACCCTAGCAAACTGTTTTCCTATCTAAACTTAGTGTCCTTGTTGGCCAAGGGGACTCTGGGTGGCTGTAATGTTCTCACAGATACATCACACAGAAATTAAATGACACAATTTTCCCAGATAAAAGTGGAATGACATAAAATAAAGATTTTCTGCATTTCTGTCTTACATGCTGTCCACCATAGCTGAAGCTGCTTATGTCACGGTTTCTGTTGCCCTGCAGAAACAGAAACCAGACACTGTAGACTAGACAGTCTGGCAATTCTGGTCTTCAGTCTTCGAAGGACCCGGCTGGATGCAACCCCTGAATTTGGACACAGCCTCAGCGTCAGCTAAACCTGACACAGTGTAACGTTGGGTTGTGTTGTGTGGTTGAGAAGAGGCGGCAAAACACCTAGCAGGCTAGGCGGAAGGATACACACCCACACTGGTATCAGTAATCCACGGTGGTTCTTTAATACGCATTCTTCAGCAACCATATAAAAGCCCGGCTGAACGGCTGCGGCTCAACAACAAAATGCCCAGCGTTCATACAACCCAAGCGTTGCAAACAAAACAAAAAAAAAGGGTCTGGAAAAGAAAACATAAGTCCGTCCCTCGTTAAGCACGAGCGTGAAGGCACGTGTCCTCATAATCCCAGAGCGAGAGAGAGAGCGAGAGCAGTGGCACACACTGATGACACCATCAACCCTCGACTTGGGTGTCTTAAAGGGACACCACACCATAACGGCTGTTACATATTCCCCCCCGGTTAAACAAAGGCTGTCCCCAGCCGAACACAGCAAAGGCACAGTTCAAACTTAACCAGCCTCCATACATGGTCAGCAGGATAAGACATTAAAACCAAAATAGGGGAATGTACAGTCCAAAATTGACAACCTGGCATACATGACAGTGTCCCACATGGTGAATGCCCATTCAAATAAATGTCAAAGAAAGAAAATAAGCTTAGGATAGCCAGGACGATGACAGAATGAAATTCCCTCTTATTGTTACATTGCGTTTCCACCGTTTCCCCAAAAATTGCAACAGTAAGCATGAACATATCACCACAACATGAAAACAGTGCCAACATGAATCGTAGAAAACTCAAACAACGGTCCTGTGACAACAGTAGACCACATGAAACACATCAGAAAGCAAACAAGGTCACTTTATGTTAAATCTGTCAGTATGAAAAGGGTTGGTCCACCTATTGACCGACCAGTCAGCGGTGACCCTAGGAACTCGTCTTGGTCTGAGGTCATAAGAACCTCTAACAGCACACCCATCGGCAGCAGGAGGTGAACTGTTAACCTCTGTCTCCAGAGCAACATCAGCAGTCTCTTGGAAAGAGTTCTGGTCCACGACAAGCGGGGCAGCGTCAGCACAGTCAAAGTCAGTCTCAGCAGGGGCGTTGCTACAGACCGCGGGAGTTGCGTCAACCGCGTCACAGTCAATACGGCCCGGGACTGAAAGAGCAGGAGGCAAACTGCTGTCCGGGACACTGAGATCCAAAGCTGCTGTAGCATTTAGCGTCGCACGCTGGCTAGACAAAGCTGAGTCCCAGGTATGGAATGGTTGCATGTTCGCAACATGAAAAACTCCCACTCTCTCCCCAGTGTCCACTGTGGTGAGAGAGTAATTCACATCCGACATCCTCTTGGAGATGCGGTAGGGACCCGTGTAAAGCGGGGCCAACTTAGCAGAAAAGTTGGACGACGCATCTGATTTTGGGTGTGACTTTACCCTGACGAGGTCCCCAACTTCATAAGAAACCGTGCGACGTCTCAGATCATAGTAGCGCTTTTGCCTTTCATGACTCTCTCCGAGCACCAAGCGAGCATGTTCATGAGCATCCCGAAGCGAAGCTCTCAGGTTATCTGAGTGGGACGTTTCCGGGTCGCTCAGTCCCTCCCAGGAGGGTTGAGTGACAAGGTCCAAGGGCGTGTCCAACTCTCGCCCATACAGCATCATGGACGGACTCAGGCCTGTGCTCTCGTGAGGCGCAGTGCGCAGTGCAAAACAGATCTGGGGAAGATACTTGTCCCAAGAGGTGTGTTTATCCCCAACATAGGCTCGAATGGCCGTTTTCAAAGTGCGATTTACACGCTCAGTTGCATTCGTTTGAGGATGGTATGCAGTTGTTAGTCTGTGTTCAGTCCCAAGAGTCAACAAAACATGCTCAAAGAGTTCACTGACGAAAGGCGTTCCCCTATCAGAAATAAGGTGTGAGGGAGAACCATGTCGGGCAAAAATGTCAGTAATGAACTTGTTCGCAGCAACTTGAGCAGTGGCTTCTCTCACAGCACTCACCTCGACCCATTTTGAGAAATAGTCCACAAAAACAAGGATATAAGCATTCCCCCTTTGTGTGCGGGGCAGTGGGCCAACATAGTCCACCCCTGCGTACTCCCATGGTCTTTGTGGCTGGATAGGGACCATAAGGCCTGCTGTTTTTCTTTGACTCGGCTTAGTGGTTTGACACAAACAACATGAGACCACATACTTTTTCACGTCAGAGTTCATGTGTGGCCAGAAGAATCTGAGACGCAAGCGTGCCAGCGTTTTTGCAATGCCCAGGTGTCCAGCTGTGGGATGATCATGGTAATATTTGAGCAGATAACCACGGAGGGCAGTAGGAGCAAACAGTTTAAGCTGCTTGAGTGGGTGGAGACCACACTTTGTCTTTGGGTCGAGGAAATAGAGGAGACTGTCATGGACAACGTACTGTTCCAGATCTTGATTATTCTCCCCCGTTTGTTGGTCAGTTTCCAGTTGATTGAGCAACGGGCCTGTGACTGGGTCCTCAAGCTGCAGCTGACGAACATGCAGGCGGTCCGAAACAATCACAGAAGGTAGAGCACGAAGGTCCATGCTCCCAATCACGGCATAGGGAGGGAGAAGATCAATGGGGGCATCCACATCTGGTAGAGGATTACGGGAAAGGGCATCGGGCACCTTATTACGTTCTCCAGGTTTGTGGATGATGCTGAAGTCAAAGTCTTGAAGGCGCAGAGACCACCGAGCAAGCCTGCCAGAGGGATTCGGTCGAGACATCAACCACTTGAGGCTGCTGTGGTCGGTGTAAATGGTTACGTGCAAGCCTTCGACATAGGGTCGGAAATGTTCCAAGGCCCAGATCACGGCCAGACACTCCTTCTCTGGAGTTGAGTAGGGCTTTTCCGATTTGTGTATAGCCCGGCTAGCAAATGCTACAGCAACGTCTTTGTCATCCTCATCTTTTTGCATTAATGCTGCCCCAAGACCAGCATCGCATGCATCAGTGTGAATGAAGAATGGACGCGAAAAATCTGGGAACCTGAGGACCGGCGCTGAGGTTATTGAATGTTTCAGAAAGTCCACAGCTGCCTGGCACTTGTCATCCCAGTGAAACTGTACGTCCTTTTTAGTGAGGGCGAAGAGTGGCTCTGCATGGCGGGCATAGTCCTGCACAAAGCGGCGATAGTAGCCAGTCAGGCCAAGGAACTGTCGCACCTGCTTTGTTGTGGTCGGCACTCTGAAGTCAGTCACAGCTCTCACCTTGTCAGGGTCAGGATGAATGCCAGCCGGCGTAACCGGATAACCAAGGAAGGTGAGTTCTGAAAGGCAGAATTGGCATTTGCTCAGCTTTAAAGAGAGGCCAGCGGACTGAAGCCTACCAAGGACCTCTTTTAAGTCAAGCAGGTGTTGCTCAAAGGTCGGTGATGCGACAACAATGTCATCTAGATACACCGCGCAGGACTTATAAATCAGGCCAGCTAGAACATTGTTCATAAGCCGCTGAAAAGTCGCAGGGGCGTTACACAGGCCGAAAGGAAGGACTGAACTGAAACAGGCCACAGTGCGTGATAAAAGCAGTCTTTGGTTTAGCTTCTTCAGCAATGGGGACCTGCCAGTAACCTCGAGCGAGGTCTAGTGTTGTGAGAAACTTCCCTCTCGACAGAAAGTCCAGTGATTCATCCACTCGCGGGAGTGGGTAAGAATCCTTCACGGTCAGCTGATTCAGACCACGGAAGTCAACACAGAACCGTGGTTCGCGGGGGGGTTTGTTCACAATGACCACGGGGGCTGCCCATGGTCCTGATGCAGGTTCGATGATGTTATCCTGTAGCATTTTTTCCACTTGCTCTTCTATGATTTGCTTTTTAGCTGGTGAGGTGCGGTATGGTGGTAAGTTAACAGGCTTTGCATCCCCAGTTACAATGACATGTTCTGCCAGAGAAGTGCGACCAAGGTGGCCATCAAACAGGTCACCAAAACTATTTAACAACTCCAACAGTTCTTCCCGTTCCTCAGAATCCAAGTTAGCTTCTCCAGCCTTATCATGGAGTTGCGGGGTGTTCTGCAGGGTCATAGTTCCACACTCAAGATCAGCTTCCACAAAGCCATTTTCACAGAGTTCATCAAGACATGGGGGATTATCATCCATAATTACAGTTCTTGTTGGGACATGTATTGTCAGTGAAGTGCGAGTCATGAAGTCCATCCCAAGAACAAAGGGGGATGACAGGTCCTGCACTATCACAAACCGCTGATAGACTCGCTTGCCCATAAATCCAATGGTCAGCCAGGTTATTCCTAATGGACTGCAGTTGGTGCCATTGGCCAGTCTTATTGGAGGAGAATCCCACGGATTCTCTAATGACTGGTTTCGGTGTCTCTCAGATAATAGGTCTGCATTTACTGCTGAAAGAGATGCTCCTGTATCTAGTGTGGCATCCAGAGCCGCCCCATTAAAGTTCACTTTAACTCTGAGAGGGGTGTTCCACGATGCTTGCGAAGTTCCATCTTCAACGTGATTGAGCACTGGTGGCACACTTTGATTTGACAAAGACGATGAGGGCTGAGTTATTGGTTGGGGGGAGGGTTGCCCCTGTGAAACACTCTCCCCCCCCTGAAGTTTCCCGGCCTCCTGCCCGTTGCTCTCGTCTCCCTGACCCCGCCAGTTTCAATGGATCCGCAGGCTGAGTTACTGGATGTTGGTCAGGAGACAGCGTTTGGGGAAGCTCCGGAGCCATCCTGGGAGAGTGTCGAGCTCCCTGAAAATCAGTGGAACAGTTAGGGCACGTACGAGAGGTAACACCAGGCATGGCACATTTGAAACAGCGGGGTCCTCCCTCAGTTCTGTTTTTCGGCTGAGCTCGGGAGGGCCGTGAAAGGTTAGTGCCAAGAGCAGAATGCAGCTCGTGGGCACGCAGCACTAGATCAATTACTGACTTTACAGGCGTTCCGAACAGTGCCACTCTGTACTTCTCCACTGCGTGGTTACAGATGAGCTCAATTTGCTCCAGTTCAGATGGTGGGCTCCTCAGTCTCCTAAATTCACTGAGCATGTGGGCAACAAACGTTGGCAGAGGCTCTTCGGGGTGCTGGAAACAGTCCAGGATGCCTCTCAAAATCTGCTCCTGGTTGTCAGCAGGCAAGAAGACGGTTCTGAAAAGTTCACAAAACTTAGCCCATGTAGATACGTGAGGAATGAGCACATTAGACCACTTTCTTGGTTCCTTAGCTAGGAAGTGTGGCAGCTCTCTGAGGATTTGGGCGTCTGTTAGGTCTAAGGAGGTTTTATAAGCAGCAACAGACTGCAGCCATTCTTCTGGGTGAAGGCTGCCATCATTAGCGAACACCTTGGGCTCCAATTTAGCTTGGTGCAATGCCGCAGCAAGGACTCTGGTTGTATTAATTAGCTCCAGTGAATCTGAGTGGGATTGGGACAAGGCTCTGGCGGGCTGCGTGGGGCCAGGTGCTGAGATAGATTGCTGCGTTTCCCTGGTTGGCAGGCCTGGCACATATGGGGTAGAGGAGGCCTGAGGAAAAGGGTGAGTAATCTGGGCAGCTGGCACTTTTGGGACTGGTCGTTTTTGTTGAGTCCACTGCTCCAGAATATTCCTCTGGAGGTCCAAAGAGTCATGAAGACACCGCTGAAGCATATCAACCTCTGCTTGCAGACTTTGCACTTTATGCCCAAGGTCAGCAGTACTATGTCTGGCAGTAAGTCGGTTGGGGTGTAACATAAAGTCTATATCATCACACATGTCATTCAAGTCAGGATGAGTAGCCATAATACACACTTATCAAAGACCCAAATCTATACAAGGTAGCAGTTAAGCAGAAATCAACTTCAGTTCTGGTCACACAAAAATATACGAAACATGTGAATTCTGAAGTTTAGCTACACATGTCTTATCTGACTTTGAAACGTGGAGGTGGAAGGAGCAAACACCCTTGATCAAAAGCATTCAGGTGTAAAATAGATCCAAACTTACGAGTAACTGAGTATGAGCAACACCTTTTCAAGTCAGATGCACTTAAAACAGCATTTCAATAAGGACAGTTAAGCCAGTGAGAATCAATAGCAAATCAGTTTGAAATATAGACAGCGGTCTTTTTTTTTTTTTTTTTTTTTTTTTTTTTAAATACACTCACAACATCAGTTCGGCGATTTTCCAGAGGACACCAAACTTGTCCAGTCCTGACGCGGTATAGAGGTTTGTCCCGTGGAAAAGTTCCCACTTGCAGAGACCATACGAACGAAGCAAAGTCTGCAGCGTGAGCTCAGCTGGCGAGGAAGAAAAAAAATCCGGTGCGCTTTACTCCGCTTACGTGTACTTCAGAAACTATGAAGAAACGGCATCCATCTCGCGTCCAAGTAGCGTGAATCCACGTTAATCCAAAAATGTCGCAGTAAAGGCGTTCGGCAGATGACGATAATACATCCCGAAAACAGCGCTGCGGCGGCTCCACTCGTTGCCGTAGAAACACACTTCCGTGATCCGGCGAATCGGACGTCCGCGTCGAGGCCAGCCTGGTCTGTCTCCGCGAAGTATGGCAGGCTACTACTAGCTCTACTTTGCCGCTATGTACCTTTCAGTGTATCAATCATCCGCTGCTCGAAGATACTGCATACTGAGGTCCAAGAGAAGATGTTCGGGCGCCATTTTGTAACGTTGGGTTGTGTTGTGTGGTTGAGAAGAGGCGGCAAAACACCTAGCAGGCTAGGCGGAAGGATACACACCCACACTGGTATCAGTAATCCACGGTGGTTCTTTAATACGCATTCTTCAGCAACCATATAAAAGCCCGGCTGAACGGCTGCGGCTCAACAACAAAATGCCCAGCGTTCATACAACCCAAGCGTTGCAAACAAAACAAAAAAAAGGGTCTGGAAAAGAAAACATAAGTCCGTCCCTCGTTAAGCACGAGCGTGAAGGCACGTGTCCTCATAATCCCAGAGCGAGAGAGAGAGCGAGAGCAGTGGCACACACTGATGACACCATCAACCCTCGACTTGGGTGTCTTAAAGGGACACCACACCATAACGGCTGTTACAACAGCCAATCAAAACTGGCAACTGGAAATCTAAGCAACAACCTCTGTGCCTGAAACATGAAGAGAACACCAAACCTGCAGTTATTCTAATGTCCAGCAAACTGATTAGTCTGTGTATATAATTTAAAACTGTTTATTTTATTGTTGGGTTTTCTCTGTATGTATTATTGTCGGGTCTACCTTACAATATAAAGCGCCTGGAGGAGACTGTTGTTGTGATTTGGTGCTGTATAATTAAAATTGAATTGAAAGTTTGTAGCTCACCTGTTTAAACTGTATTAAGGTGTAAATTTTGCTTATCAGGGGCGTGGCCTCTCTGACTGACAGGTGGATGGTGACACAGGTGACTGTGTGCTGACCGCGTTTGTGCAGTTGGAGCCTTTTGGAGCATCTGTAATGACATGATTGTCATGTCATGAGAGCAGTGTGTCATGATTTATGAGGTGACGCATCATAAATACAATAAAAACAAAATACAATAAAAACACATCCTTCAGCTTTTATTTTGAAACTTATTTTAAAGACCTGCAGTGTAATGGTGCCTGGCTCTAAAGCACTGTGGTCAGCTTCTGTTGTTAAAACTTGCTTTAAGCTGTAAGTCAAACTGATCTGACAGTTCAGACATTTTACATGGTGAAAGTTTGAGGGATAATTTTTATTTAATAGCACAGTTAACACAGTTCAGTGGGTTACATACTGAATTTAGAGGATAGAAACAAGGTATTGATCCTATCACACTAGTATCGATCCAATACTGATACCAGATACTGTCTAAATTCACGGTTTACTAAAAGAATAAGAATCCGAGTCTCTGTATGTCTCCTGAGGAGTAGCAGGACAACCAATCACAATTCACAAAATAAAGCAAAAGCCATGTGAACCCGAGTTTACCCAGATTATTCTAACTCTGGCCACAGGAGGTTTAGTTTAACAAGACCAACGCTGTAGGTCGCCAAAATATTCATAATTTTGTTCAAATGTAACAAAACTGTTGTAATTCTCTACAACAAAACCTAATCAGTGTGAGTAATCAGAGTAATCTTAATCAGAATAAAACATCCTCCATTATGTCTCACTGTGAGGGTTACAGGCTGTTTCCTCCTTTGCAGAGTTGCAACAGGTGAAGCAGGTGACGTCTGAGCTGGTATAAAGGCTGCTAGCATCACTGTCTCTCTGCTTGGGGTTTGATTTGTTGGGGTCATGGTTAGTTTCCTTCAGAGCGCTCCACATAACTTATCCAGAAGACTTTGTTATGTGACCTTCTGTTCTTATGTCCTTCCATTGATCCAGCCTGTGACAGTTACATGTTAGTTTATTCAGACTGTTTATAAGTTCATATAAATTTGATGACTTATACATTTATCCGTCAGTTTCCTTTTTCACAGGATGTTTCTGTAACGTACTTGGATCAGAATTCAGCAGTTTTATTTTCCGCTAACACGTTTAACAGACTGAACTGTTTTCAGCAAACACATCTACAAATGAATCTCAGTCAGTTAAAAAGAGTGAGCAGCAGGTGGAGGACGGCTGGGAAACACTCATCTGCACTCTGACACCTGATCAGCTCATTCTTTATCAGTCACAGCAGACTGTGTGTCATAAAACATAAATCATTTAGTAAAATAAAAGTGTGAAGGTGACATAAATTTGTCAGAGGGATTTTATTTAAGAGTGTCTGATGTTGGAAATTATTTATATAATAAATTCTATTTTGCAGCATCTGTTTGTAAATGTTTCAGAACAATCATTTGTTTTGAAAATTTTATCAGGCTGAACTTCATTTTGAAGAGTCTATAAATATTGATTATTGATTGGTGCTGTCTGTCTCGGATCATGTTCACCTCCAGCTGCTGTCTGCCTGGACACTGATGACATCATGAGCTGTGAGCTCTGTGATTGGCTGCTGTGTGTTAGAGCTCAGCTGCACTTTCAGTCACTCACAGACTCTCACACTCACTCTGTGAGGTTCACACACAGACGCACACTCAGAGTTTAACTGTCAGAGAGCTGCTGATGAAGATGAAGGAGCTGCTCCTCTTCCTCTCCTGTGTCCTCTGTGTCTCTGCTGACGGTGAGTTTGTCTCTGTAAACAGCAGCTTATTGATCAGGTTATTGATCAGGTCACTGATCAGTGTTTGATGTGTTTCAGTTCTTCATGAGGACGTTTATATCACTGGCTGTTCAGACTCTGATGGAGAGGACATGTATGGACTGGATGGTGAAGAGCTTTATTACTACAGCAAACAGAAGGAAATCTATGTTCTTCCTCCTTTCGTTGATCCTATTACTTGCCCAACATGTTATGACGGAGCTGTGGGTAATCTACAGGTCTGCAAAAACAACCTGAAGATAAGACGTGATGCAATGAAGGACATCCCTCTGGAGCACGGTAAACACAACACTTAACCTTTGTTTTCTGTGCTGCTGCTTAAACTACAGAAAGTAGCAAAGCTCACATTTTGTTCTGCAGCTTCTCTAAATCTGCAGTCAGAGGCCACTGCTCTGTGTCCTCAGCCTCTGCTTCAGTACACAACAGAAGACACACACATGTTGAGCTAGTGTTAGCTTCACAACACAGATGTTTATTCTTTCTTTGTGTTCCAAAATACTGCTCTGTACTGCCAGCACAATGAGCGCCCCCTTGTGTCTGGATGTAGAATAGTGCTGTCATACGTGAAATTGCAATAAAACTACAAAAATGTGTAAATGAAATAATTACAAACAAACTTGGAAACTTAGAAAGAAACTTTAAGGGGCACATGTTTTTCACTTGATCTGTTTTAATACTGTATGAATAAAATATCATTCCTAGCTTTATTTCTAAAGTTTTCTTGCTCTGCAGTTTGCAGATTGAACTTAATCTGTGCTCAGAGTTAATGTTTGTACTGGTAAACAGACGAATTCATATATAGCACTATTCTATCGTAACTGATCACCTAAAGTGCATTCATGCAACATACCTCATTCACCCATTTACACCAGCCCTTAGTTCTGTGTGCTTAAATGGGCTTCACTCTTGGTGATCATTATCCTTCCATCGTCATCAACACAAAGAAAGATTTACTGATCAATAAATCAAGTACTGTTTAACTCAGTTTCACTGTAGTGTTGGTGCTTATGTGTAGTTTTCAAATAATCAAGCTATAATTTATTAATCACAGCATTTAACAGTAGAAATAATGCAAAAATAAAGGTCATATCCATAAACTAGCCGCAGGAAATTACCACATGATTAATGTGTTAATAATTTCCATATAATATCACCACAATGATACAGGGGTATTATCTTTAATTATATTTCTTTAAGTAAAAGGAATAAAATAGAATAGCCCTTATAAAGAGATCTGATTAATGATTAAAGCAAAAACAGTTTATTTAACTTTTATAAAAACATGTACCTGATTAAACCTGAAACTTTTCATTAAATTAAACTGTCCACCCATAACATGCTGTGTCCATGTTCTGTCTCACATGGATCATTTTCATTTTAGTTTAATTTATATAGCGCCAAATCACAACAAAAGTCGCCTCAAGGCGCTTCATAGATACCGAGAAAAACCCAACAATCATATGACCCCCTATGAGCAAGCACTTTGGCGACAGTGGGAAGGAAAAACTCCCTTTTAACAGGAAGAAACCTCCGGCAGAACCAGGCTCAGGGAGGGGCGGGGCCATCTGCTGTGATTGGTTGGGGTGAGAGAAGGAAGACAGGATAAAGACATGCTGTGGAAGAGAGACAGAGGTTAATAACGGATATGATTCAATGCAGAGAGGTCTGTTAACACATAGTGAGTGAGAAAGGTGACTGGAAAGGAAAAACTCAATGCATCATGGGAATCCCCCGGCAGCCTACGTCTATTGCAGCATAACTAAGGGAGGATTCAGGGTCACCTGGTCCAGCCCTAACTATATGCTTTAGCAAAAAGGAAAGTTTGAAGCCTAATCTTAAAAGTAGAGATAGTGTCTGTCTCCTGAATCCAAACTGGAAGCTGGTTCCACAGAAGAGGGGCCTGAAAACTGAAGGCTCTGCCTCCCATTCTACTTTTAAATACTCTAGGAACAACAAGTAGGCCTGCAGAGCGAGAGCGAAGTGCTCTAATAGGGTGATATGGTACTACAAGGTCATTAAGATAAGACCTTATAGTACCATGTCACCCCATTAGAGCAGAGTTTATTTGAAAATATTTTTCCAGACCAATTGCTAAAGACCAGTCCATCCATGTTAGATTAAAATGTATCCTGCTTAATCTCATCTCTTAATCAAATAGAATTCGGTGATTTGTAGTTATGCTGGCATAGTGTTTTTGTTGTGGCTTTTTTTGTTTGTTTGCCTGTTTAAAACTGGGCTCATACATACTGTTCCTCCATCGGTCATTCCTTAACTAAAGTGGTTCTTAAATCAAATAAGTACTCTCATATTCAGAACAGTGCTAATCCCTCCCACAGCACTGAGAGAAACAGAATATTATTCAAATATATGCCTAGAAGTACAAATCTGTTAGAAATGATCTTTTTGATCTGTAAAATACATCAAATCTTTGTGTTTGTGCACAGATGCTCCTTCAGCTGTGATGATCTACACCAGAGATGAGGTGGAGTTTGGAGAGAAGAACACTCTGATCTGTCACGTGACTGGTTTCTATCCTGCTCCTGTCAACGTCTCCTGGACCAAGAACGGACAGAAGGTCACAGGATCCAGCATCAACGTTCCCTATCCCAACAAAGATGGGACCTTCACCCAGATCTCCAGACTGCAGTTCACCCCACAGCAGGGAGACATCTACAGCTGTGCAGTGCAACATCTGGCCCTGACACAACCAGAAACTAGACTCTATGGTGAGAAAATATACCCTTTATTTAAAGTGAGAACACTGACTGAAATACAAAGACAACTATCTTTGTCTTCCTTTGGAGAAGACTGAGCCCAAACAGTTAACGCTGCTTAATCAGCTGAAGACAGATGTATAGTTCACATAGTGTGTGTATATTTTCATTTTCTTCTGATGTTGACAAGACTTGGGCCAATATTAATGTTAATAGCTGACTGTAGTCAGTCAGCTGACCATTTGAGACAGATGTGTGTGTTTCCTGTTTGTCTCCAGCTGTTTGGTTCATCTCTCTGTGTGTTTGTGTCTCCAGATGTGAAGGCCTCTGGTCAGTCTGATCCAGGTGTTGGACCAGCGGCGTTCTGTGGAGTGGGTCTGACTGTGGGTCTGCTCGGTGTGGCTGCTGGAACCTTCTTCCTCATCAAAGGAAACGAGTGCAGCTGATTGGCGCACAGTGATGATGTCATCAGTGTTTGAGTGTAGATAAAAATGGGATTTAATCCAGCTGTTAGGACATTTTGTAAATGATGCTTCAGTGAATGAAACACAGACCCTCAGTCTGTTGTCCTTCAGACATTCATGTGTTTGTGTAAACATCACGATGCTATCATGATGTGATATTTTACATCTAAAAATATTGCTTTCTGTATGATTCTTATTTTAACAGTTAAAAACATGATCTTTATCTGCAGAGCCAATCAGAGTTTTCTTTGCTGTTTTTCACTGCTCTGTCAATAAAGTGTGACTGTGGAAAAATGTCTGATCTATGACATTAACACATCTGCTTCACAATAATTTGCATCAATTCAACACACTCCTTATAAACAACTAAATCCAAATATAAAATACTCTAAATGTTATTATGACTATTGAAGGTGAACAAAGAAAATAAATGTTCTTAACTGATGGAATGAATCAGTGTTGTGTCTGCCAATGGCGTGTCCAGCGGGGTGGCCTGGGGGCACAGGCCACCCCCCCAACCAGACTGGCCACCCCAGGTGCCACCCCAAAGGCAAAACAATAAAATTCAATCAAATATCAAATGTCCGATTATGTTTTCACGGTGAAGCTCAGATATCCGAGTGTAAGTGAATGCAGCATCGGCTTCTGCGCTATGTGCATCACGTTAGCAAAGGTAGGAGAGCCAAGCGCGAAAGATGGCACTGCAGGAAACAATTTTTCGGTGAAAGAAAATGAGGACAGAATAAATGTCCCGGTAAGTAATATTAAGTTTGTTGAGTTTAGTAAACTTCGGTGAAATTAGAATCCCAAGGAAAAAATAACACTTAAAGAATTATTGCAGCCGTCGAATATTTCAGACAGTATGCTACAGAGGGCAGCTAACATAAGAGTTATGAGTTATAAGATGTAATCTAAGTCGTAACATTGCTGTATGGAGCTGCAGATTTGGTTGCAGGTTAACATAGCTGGACTGGCCATCGGGCATACCGGGCATATCCCCAGTGACTTATTTTTTATTTTTTTTGTAATGGCATGAACAATGAGAGGTGGTGGATTGGCCAGATGCAGGTCGATGTGTAGAAATAACTCCGTTGTTTGGTGGTGGCTATGGGGGAGCTTCCACAGAGGCAGCAGGTGGATGAGGGAAGGGGAGGCAGGAGGAGAGCCCCGAGGCAGCCGCCAGTCCGAGTGTCAGGTGAACTGAACTTCAGGTAAGAAGTTATGACCTGCAGTCTATCTGGGTCAGATATAAACTAAGTTTAGGTGGAGTTTATTTTCGTTGTGCTGACTTTTTACTGTCAGTTGCAATAACTCATACTGCGTTCTAATAATAATAATAATGGATTGGATTTATATAGCGCTTTTCAAGGCACCCAAAGACCCTTTACAATTCCACTATTCATTCACTCTCACATTCACACACTGGTGGAGGCAGCTACGGTTGTAGCCACAGCTGCCCTGGGGCAGACTGACAGAAGCGAGGCTGCCATATCGCGCTATCGGCCCCTCTGGCCAACACCAGTAGGCGGTAGGGTAAAGTGTCTTGCCCAAGGACACAACGACCAGGACAGAGAGCCCAGGGATCGAACCGGCGACCTTCCGATTACAGATGCGATTCCCAACCCCCTGAGCCACAGTCGCCCACTTGATGGAGTTTTTATACAGCTGTGGGTGCTATGATGTTACTGATAGTGAAGTTTATTCATAAGGTTAGTAGAGTTTCCAACGGCTCCTTAAAAATGGAATGGTCCCTCATTCAGAGAAAATATTTCGTATTGAGCTGAGAAGAGACGCAGTTTGTCCCGGACTTTCGCTATAATGAAAAAGACACAAAGCTGGAGTTATTCTGTCGTTACGCTGCACAGCTGCCTCTTCTCCTCTCATTCTCTCCCCCTCCCTCTCCTGTTGCTACTTCAATCATGAAACTGATCAATGATCAGCTGATCGGCTTTTCTCTCTTGTTTGTTTATCGCCCACTTTGCGCCAGAAAGAGGAAACCAGCGGATGTCGCGCTAAACAACAGCAGCACGTTTAAGCTTGATCAGCTGTTAGAATGTATTTAATATTAATTTCTAGTATCAGCTGATGTTTGCTGGAGCCACAGCTGTAAAGCTGCTGGTCATGATGGTTTGGATATCTGGTGAGAGGGAAACATGAAGATGAAACCAGGAGATGTCCTTACTGAATCATCAGAGCTGTGATGGAGAAACAGGTTTACCTTTTAGGTGACATGAATGAGTTGAAGTTATGAACTGTTTCTGAGAGACAAATAACACCAGGATCCTTTTCTGTGTAGCTGACAGCTGGTAACTGTGCAGGGGCGGGTCTAGGAAAGTGTTGCCAGGGGGGCAGGTAGGGCATTAACAGGGAGAGGGGGGCACAAAGAAATACTTTTCTTTCTTATTCTCATTTAAAATATCTAGCTTTTATTAAATAATTATCTGAATCTTACAACCAAAGTTTTTATCTGACGTAAAATGTATAGAAATCATACATATACCAACAAGACAGTGTACATATGAAAAAGATATATATAAATCTTATAAAGTTTGTATCTGTCTTTTGTGAAACTTGTATGAAAAGCATACAAGAGTAAAAACAGATATAAGAGCCCTTAAAAAATTATATAATGAAACTTGTATGTTTTGGATACTTACTAAAACAATATATGAAAGTAATGAGAAAGTGGCCACTTTCACGAGTTAAGTCATATAAGTTTTTACTATTTCTTTTCCTGTCACAACAGCATTTGTTTTCATTCAAAGTCTTTATGGCTTTAATACCTGGGGGGCCGGTCTCTAGTCAAAATGCCCGATTTTCTGTCCCAGTCCAGCCCTGCAGGTTATACTGGCAGTGTCACCATGCCAGCTGACTGTATTTCATCATCAGCCAGTGTTGTTCTTGATCAATATTACCAAAGTTTACCATAAGGAAGCATAGAAAGTATTTACTTGCTTTCAGGTTTTATTCAAATGTTAGTCTTTTCAGTTGTTTCCCCACTTTTTTCCTGTTTCACAATCAAACACCAGTTTGTAAGAAGATTATCTTCTTTTTTTAACAGGCAGATAAAGTTTTGCATTGGAACTGGCTAAATGTTTGTTACAAATGTTCGTATTTTAATATTCAAAAATGTTTTTGCCCAAAACATATGTGCACTACATGTCAGTAAAAATACTATGCAAATATTGATGTCCTTGAATGCTGAGTAAACACTGACAAAGCACTGATTGTATCTCTTGTACTTTATCAACGCAGTATCTAAAAACTTTGCACCGTAGTGGTTAAAATCTCATTCTAATAACAGTTAAAAGTGCATTCGGTTATTAGGTTTACAGGATTATTGAATTATGGTGAACGGTTGGTAGAATTCTTTTTAACATTATCTGCCAATTACATCTGCCACCCTTCTCCAAATCTGTGCCCCTACCTGGCCCCCCCAACAAAGATTTTCTAGACACGCCACTGGAGTCTGCACATAACAGACCACTGAGCAAAGAACCAGTCTGAAATGGTACCTGTAGGCTCTTTGTTCCCAGCACCCTGTCACACAAACATTGGTCCTATTTCTTTAGTTTAATCTGTGTAAAATACCAAAGAAAAAACATTTTAATATGAAAATAGTATTTTTTCTCTAACAAACGGATTCCCAAAGAAGTGTTAGCTGAAAACTGCATATCTCAGTGTGTGCTTAAAATCCTGAGGAAGCTGGATAGAAGAAGAAGAAGTGTGAGGCCTCTGGAGAACAGGATCTGAAAGACCCGACACAGGACCTGAGACATGACTTTCTGCTGTTTACTGAAGCCTCATCAGAAATGTCTCAGTGAAGGGTGACTGTCAGGGAGAAGAAGTGACACGGGAGGAAAGGCTGAGTGAAATGACAAGAACTGGACTGGATCAGAGGAACAGGTCTGATGGATCCACACTGAGACTTCTGGTTCAAATCCTCGTCTATGTTCAGATGCTCTTCCTGTTTGTGGGTTTGCTGCAGATCTTCTCATCTTCTCTGAGAACATCCTTCAGCCGTCCTCTGAAACTAAAACTGTCTCCAGCTGTCTGTAGCAACACGATCCAGTACAACAAGTGCTGCTGTTATCCTTTGTGATACAGTAACACATAACAGCACAGCTGACCCTGAGCCTTGAAACAAATATGTGACACTCACTGAAGTGTCTTATGGCCTCATGGTCAGAATGATTTCAGGGAACTGTGGTGTTTGGGTCCGATTTCATTTTTGGACTAAAATAAACGAAAATAAACCTAAATGTAATGATGCCTCGAGCCTCATCTCATTTTTTTTTGTTTTTGTAATAAAAGCTGCAAGATATTTGACTGATGCTTATTAATATATTAAGTTCATTACTATGTAATCTATAGTTGCATCCACATGTTGTATAGATTTCACACTTAAACATCTTTCATCAAAGTAAAGCTGCTGTACATGTGAAATAATAATAGTGGAAAGTCTCTGACTACTAAATGTTACTCTGTGATGATGAAGAGTGTGAGCTGGTGTCACAGAGTTCTTCCTGGTAACAGATGATGCTGTGGTCATGTGACCTGTCCTCTGTTTTTAGAGCAGCTCTCAGTCAGACTGAGTCAGTTTGTCAGGAGAACTCAGGAACATGGCTTCATCCTTCCTCTGCCTCAGCCTCCTCTTCATCAGCCTCAGCACAGCAGGTATGATCAATACACTCATTCATACACTGATCACTCATCAATACCCTAAGCAATGATGTGGCTGAAGATACTGATCAATACTCTGATGTCAGATCAGTCCACACTTTGACAGTGAATGTGATTCTGTTTGTTCTCAGATGGATTTCTGAGTTATGGTGTGGAGCGCTGTCAGTTTAACTCCACTGAGCTGAAGGACATCCAGTTAATCTACTCTGCATATTACAACAAGTTGGAGATTTACAGGTTCAGCAGCAGTGTGGGGAAGTTTGTGGGATACACTGAGTACGGAGTGAAGCAGGCAAAGTACTTTAACGATCAACCAGCAGTGGTGGCTCGATGGACAGCTGAGAAGGAGAGGTACTGCCAACACAACATTGGTATTGACTACAGCAACGCTCTGTCTAAATCAGGTGAGCGTGCTGGTCTGTGTGACATCATCAGGTGTTCATGTTGACCTCACTCTGACTGACACTCTGAATCACTCACTGACTGCACACAGTTAGTTTGAAGGATGATGCTTTAAAACTACTGTATTAACAGAATTTACACATTAAACACTTTAACTTATTTGTCACTGTGCTTTGTCTTTATTCATTAAATTCAATAATAAGTTGTCTTTTAAAAAAATGAAATGCAGTCTCTGCTGCACCCTGGTGGTGAAACAGAGACAGACAGTATTCAGAACCCCAGATAAAAATCATACTGACACTTTTAATGTCAATTATCATTATTATTATTATTTTTTAATATTTTTAAGTTTTCTATTCATATTTTCCTGTAAAAACCTCTAACACCACAATAAAGTAGCAGTTTAATTTCATATTGTATTTTATATGAAGTCCTTTGAAACATTTAAATAAAAAAAAATTTGTGAATGAGAACATGCAGGCTGTATTTGTGAGATTGAGCATAACAAAAATGATGCAGTTTACAGTTTGCTGATGCTTCTGTGGTTTAAAGTTAAACTGCTGTTTCTCACTCCTCTCACTGATTACTGTCTGTGCATGTCTGAGTTCATGAAATGAATTGATATCACATCCACATATTTATGTATCACAAAATATTTATTAATTTATGTGCATCACTGAAAATTTTATATTAATAATAAAAGAAAATAATACTGTCTTCTAGTTCAACCAACTGTCAAGCTTCACTCCACGACGCCTCTCTCCAGTCACCATCCTGCCATGTTGGTCTGCAGCGTCTATGACTTCTATCCCAGTGAGATCAAAGTGAGCTGGCTGAGAGATGGAAAGGAAATAACCTCTGATGTCACTTCCACTGAGGAGATGGCAGATGGTGATTGGTACTACCAGACTCACTCACACCTGGAGTACACACCCAGGTGAGTCAGGGCCAGAGGCGGAGCCAGACATTTGAAACACCCGGGGCTTAGCCCAAAGAGTAGTATGCATGTGGGATTTTTTTTTTTTTTTTTTTGGGGGGGGTAGAAATGACTGAAAGATTAATAGGCTCTGTTCAAAAAAGAATGACTTCATATAGGGAAAAATATATATCACATGTGCAGGACACCTTAAACTAGTTTTTTAATTAAGCAGCCAGACATTTAGTCTTGTTGTGCAAACAAGCCTTCATAACTTAATAAATATAGAATTTGAAAAATAGCAAACCTAAAAAGAAACACGAGGTACGAGATACATGAGGACCTGTGATACGCTGATACTTTTGGTAAACAACCATTTGACTAACATGTGTGTCTCACCTGCTCTTGTTCATCTCTGTTCTGTCCTCATTCTCCATCTCCCTCTCTGTTCCTCTCTCTCTTTGTGCTGACAATCATCAAATATACAGATATTTACAAACTCTTCAGATAAAAACACTTTTTTAATTGTAACATCAAATCAGACTAAATGTTTATTTTTTAGATAAATATAAAAACATATTTGTTAACTTTAAGAGTAAAGAGAGAAACTGTCTGTATTTCTTAATTGCAAATGGCACCAAATTGTATTCAAACTGAGCCACACTTATGGAGCTCCACAGTTCTGTTCCTGGTGTTTTGTTTGACATGTCTTGATGTTCCCATGTCACAGAAACAGGCTCTGTGTTTTGCCTTATATGCATCCACAGGTGTGCCACCAGTTTACTCACATGGACTCTACTAACCTATCAGAAGCTTCTTCAGCTCAGAATCGAATCATCTGCAGTTTCTTATTAATTAATAAACTTAGTGTACATGTACTCCTAAATTTGATCAAAGTGATAATAAATAGACAGCTCTGTCTCTCTTTATTCTGACATTTAACTAATTCAAAAGATATTTCAATATTTATCTAAAACAAAAGTTTACTCTAAATTGATGTTGTACAGTAAAAATGTTTTATGTTTTCTCCATAAAGAGTAAATAACTGGTTATAAATGTGAATATCCTGCTGTGTACTGAAATCCCTCTTGTTTTGCATAGAAATATACTGAACAACATACAAAACATAATATATAAAATAACATTTACCTGAGTTTTTTCTTTGAAAGAAGCCTCTAATGTCCATTCTTATGTTTCAGTACATAACTGAAACCGATTTAGTCGGGAGGGTAAGAACTGAAAATATGAAATAAACACACGTAAGCTAAGACTCTCTAAAAAATAGCATTTGTTCGGCTTTTCATTTCACCATTTGTTGATTCACTTGAAGAGCAAGTAACGTAATATTGGTCAAGTGATCAGTTTGATATCAATCTTTCGTGATGCACCGTCATATTTACATTATTTGTACAGTACGAATGATTTGCTTTTGTACCTGGTCAAACTTAAGCTCTCCTTAGTATGGCTGGCTGCGTTTCTCCAACAGCGCACTCACAGGCAGCAGCTGCCCCGCCCCCTCGCTCAGTCGCTTAGTGCCTGAGCTCGGATCATACCAATATCAGGGGGGATTCACGCACAGTCGTAAATTCCCACAGTGTGCACTATGTGCTTCGAATATTGTGTGTACTTTTTGTTTTATACAGTTGTCAGCCAGGCATCTAACTATGAAAAAATTACACTCCAAAAGACCCCGGGCTTCTGACAAAACTACCCGGGCTTAAGCCCAGTAAGCCACCCCCACGCTCCGCCCCTGGTCAGGGCCAAGTGTGGAGCATCAGTCCTGACCAGATTCTTACTCTGGATGGCATTACCTTGGCCTCCAGTAACGCTGTGAGGAACCTTGGAGTCATTTTTGACCAGGACGTGTCCTTCAACGCACATATTAAACAAATATGTAAGACTGCTTTCTTCCATTTGTGCAACATCTCTAAAGTTAGAAATATCCTGTCTCAGAGTGACGCTGAAAAACTAGTTCATGCATTTATTACTTCCAGGCTGGACGACTGTAATTCATTATTATCAGGATGTCCTAAAAACTCGCTGAAAAGCCTTCATTTAACCCAAAATGCTGCAGCAAGAGTCCTGACAGGGACTAGAAAGAGAGCAGATTTCTCCTGTTTTGGCTTCCTGTTAAATCCAGAATTCAAAATCCTGCTCCTCACATACAAGGTCTTAAATAATCAGGCCCCATCTTATCTTAATGACCTTGTAGTACCATATCACCCTATTAGAGTTCAGCGGGATGGACTTTTTCCTTCCCACTGTCTCCAAAGTGCTGCTCATAGGGGGTCACATGATTGTTGGGTTTTTCTCTGTATGTATTATTGTAGGGTCTACCTTACAATATAAAACACCTTGAGGCAACTATTGTTGTGATTGGCGCTATATAAATAAAACTGAATTGAATTGAATCCTTTATATAATTTTTTACGTGGATTTGATGGTTAAAATAAGTTCCTGTTCCAGTTCTTAGCTGTAAGAGAATCACTAATGCTTGTTTGTGTTGAAGGTCTGGGGAGAAGATCTCCTGTGTGGTGGAGCACGCCAGCCTGAAGGAACCTCTGAAAACTGACTGGGGTAAATACCTGTCTGTATCTACACACCTGTACACACCTGAATGTACACCTGTGTGACTCACCTGTGTGTCCTCAGACCCGTCCATGCCTGAGTCAGAGAGGAACAAGCTCGCCATCGGAGCCTCAGGACTGATCCTGGGTCTGATCTTATCTCTGGCTGGATTCATCTACTACAAGAGGAAGTCCCGAGGTCAGAGCAGGAATCCCACTCACAGACCAGTTCATACCTGAAACCAGTTTAGACCAGAATGAAACCAGTTTAGACCAGAATGAAACCAGTTTAGACCAGACTAAATCTCAAACCACATTACATGAGTCTAAAACTGGTTTGGATCTGGTTTACATCAGTATTTTTATATATATATCGATGTTTTAAAATTCCGTTTCAGACCAGTTTAAACTAGTTTCACACAGTTGTAGACCAGTTTGTTTATTTTCAGACCACTGTTAGTTTCATTCATGTGTCAAACCCAGTTTTTTAGTAGTTTTTTTTTTAAAGACTCTCAGTCCTGATCCAAGCCCTGAGACATGAAACTTTACTGATCATTAGTATTGATCAAAATCAGCTTCCATGATGTGTTTTCAGAGTGTGTTGGTGACTGTGTCCTCGTCTCTTCTTCTTTCAGGTCGTATCCTGGTTCCCAGTAATTGAGCCTGGATCCTGGTCCTGGTTCTGTCTGATGTTATAAAAGCAGCTGCTTCCTGTGTTCAGACTGATGATGATGATGATCTCTGCCTGGACTCTGAACCTGATCAGGATCTCAGTGCTGTTGGTGGTTGTTGTGGTTTCACTGGGATGATCCTGGATCAGGTCTAATGTCGACTCTGCTGTTTGATGCTTCACTGTTTAACTCTGCTCTTCAATCCATGTAATATAATCCCTGTAATCCAGGTCTCAGGGTGACTTTGTTCTCTCTGCTCGTCTGATTCTAATTTACAGATTTTAACTTTCATGTCAAAATAAAATGACACAAACTTTCAGCTGTGTTTGTTTGCCTGCATCACTGCAGATGTTACTGATGTCAGAGAAACCAGTTTAAACCAGTTTAAACACTGAGAGAGCCCCACTGTCCTGCAGGAAGGTTTCATGTTGTTCCAAACCTACAGATGTGTTCATGTGGAGAGTGTTTAGAGGGGACTGATATGAGTTTTTATCAGCTTCAATGCTTGTTTGTAGTATTATTGTGTCGGCGGTAAGATTAGCACAGGCATCCCAATCAAAACAGAACTCATTGAAAGCAGTCACTGTCAGGCTTGTTGACATCCAGAGTCTCAGTAAAAATTCAGGCTTCATCAACAAGTTATGAAAAAGGTTTATTTTACTAAAAAACTTACAACATTGTTTTGGTTATTTACACTTCTTATTTTTACTTTTAGTTAATTAAAATGTTTTTTCATATCTGGTTTTAGTTTTTGGTTTAGTTTTAGCTTACTGTAATAACCTTGCAGTTTTGATCAGTTTAGTTTAACAGTGTGTGTGATTATGGATATATTCAATTCAATTGTATCTATATAGCGCCAAGTCACAGGCCAGCTCGGTGGTGTGGTGGTTAGCACTGGTGCCTGTTGAATCTAATATCCAGCTGTGGACTTCCTGTTTGGCCATTTAGGTTAATTCGTGTGTAACTCATACCAGCTGTTTGTTTTGTGGCGGCTGATCTGGGTCTTTGGAAATGTGAGGGAACAAACAAAAAGCAACCTCATGGTGCCTTCCTTAAACTGGGACATTAGGAGGCTACCATTTAAATGCAGTCAATACTACTATGTGAATTCCATAAATTTAAGGTTTTCATACTTGATATTTAGTTTTTGTTGTGTCTGTTGAAACCTTCAGTTTGTTTCAAGGAGCAGAGTGCATGCTCTCACAGTTAAGATAAGATCTCACATCAAGATAAAAAGAGACTGGTTTCTGATGTCAGAGTTGTCATGAACACAGCTCAGCACTGAAAACTGCTTCTGACTGAGACATAAATAAACTACACAGCATGTTCTGTCAGATAATTTCATCAAGTAGAAATTGCTTCTGCATATCTTTAGTCACAGTGTGCTATAAATTCAACATGATGTCACACAGTTTGCAGATGTGTTAATAACAGTTTTAGTGTTTAACCCTTTACTGGATACTGTAATGTTCCAGCAGACATTTTGGTCTCACCATGGTTTATTAACAGGGTAACAGGGCAGGGTCCACCGGAACACCTCACTGTCCAGCTCTGGTAACTCACATCAGTGAACACATCACAATAAAATCACCTCAAGGATCGTTACAATACTTTGAAAACAGGATTTTAACACTAATGTAAAAATCTAAAAATCTTAATCGTTGATTAACTTTATTTAAGGCCAAATCACATCAATGGCACTCACGAAGAAGGTTTCACAGACAGGTATAACTGACATCCTGTCAGTGATTCCTGGAATACTGTGTACGTGTGTTAAAACCACAGCTGGCACAGAGAGGATATTTGGGTTTGTTGTCCTTCTGTAGGGGTCAGAGAGCTGTTTGAATGACCACCTGATGTGTGACAAAAGAATCCTCTGTGATGCTGATGACAGTCTGTGCTCTCTCTGTGTGTAAAGGTCCTGCAGAGATTTATCAGTTTATTCATTCATCGTCAGGATTTAGATGCTTCTTTTGGAGCGTTGTTCGTACACAACCAGACCAGGTTGAACGCTAATAACTATTAATTCTCTCCTACCTGTCGGCACATGGAGCTTTTCCACCTTTAACTAAATAGATAAATACTGCAGGTTGGACACTTGTTTGCAGGACATGTACCAGTTGTTGGATTTAGAAAGTCCCTTTCACAGCGTAGAATATTAAAATAAATCACAAAGGTGATTAGAGACTGAGATTAGCACCAGACGTGAGTAAGCAGGTTGTTAACTTCCATTACCACTGTGCCCCCTGGTGGATGTACAAGACATTACCCTATCATTACAGTAACAGATCAGCTGGCAATCCATCAGGAATCCACTAAGTATCTGTCATGGTCCTGTGAGTGATGAGGCGGCCATTTAAAGTGGCTGTATCTGTATTATCAGGCTCAATTGGCTTCTCTCAACATGTAAAAGAACTCACCCACCACTTTAATCACACTCTAGATCTTGTTTTAACATATGGCATCGAACCTGAACATTTAACAGTGTTTGTATAGTAGATACAGAGAAAAACCCAACAATCACATGACCCCCTATGAGCAAGCACTTTGGCGACAGTGGGAAGGAAAAACTCCCTTTTAACAGGAAGAAACCTCCGGCAGAACCAGGCTCAGGGAGGGGCGGGGCCATCTGCTGTGATTGGTTGGGCTGAGAGAAGGAAGACAGGATGAAGACATGCTGTGGAAGAGAGACAGAGGTTAATAACAGATATGATTCAATGCAGAGAGGTCTGTTAACACATAGTGAGTGAGAAAGGTGACTGGAAATACAACTTTATTTGTATAGCACGTTTAAAAGACTAGGCTGAGCCAGGAGTAATTGGGCTGAAGACCTGAGGGCTCGCCCAGGGACATGTAGACTAAGAAGATCGACTAGATAACGAGGGGCTGAATTATTTATAATTTCAAAGGTGAGCAACAATATTTTAAATTCAATGCGATATTTTATGGGTAACCATTGCAACTCAATAAGAACTGGGGTGATGCTTTCTAGTGCCAGTCAGGAGGCGAGCCGCAGCATTTTGGACAAGCTGAAGTCTGTGAAGGAGAGCGGAGTGAAGACCAAAGTAGAGGGAGTTACAGTAATCCAATCTAGAAGTCACAAAAGCATGAATGAGCTTTTCAAGATCTTTATGAGGGACACAGTGCTTAGCCTTAGCAATAAGGCGCAGTTGGTAGAAGCTAGATTTGATTACTGAGGACACTTGTTTGTTAAATTTGAAAGAGCTGTCCAGCAGAACCCCTAGGTCACTAACTGAGTCAGAGAAAGAAGTGGCAAAGGATCCAAAGGTATCAGCTGATAGGCCCCTAGGGATATGGTTGCCAAACACCACAATCTCCGTTTTCTTTTCGTTCAGGATAAGGGAGTTGTCTGAAAGCCATTCTCTGACTTCTCTCACGCACTCGAGGAAGCAGTGCAATGAAGGAGCAATGTCGTCATCATCTAATTGAAAATAAATCTGTAAATCATCGGCATAGAGGTGATAAGAAATGTTATATTTTTCAAAGATTAAGCCTAGGGGGAGCATATATAATGAGAATAACATTGGGCCAAGCACAGAGCCTTGGGGCACACCACAGCATAAGGATGCAGTTGAGGAAGAATAAGTACCCAAGGTAACAGAGAAAGACCTGTTCAAAAGGTATGATTTGAACCAGTTAAGGGCTTCGCCCCGAATGCCCACAGTGCATTCTAACCTTGTTAATAAAATATTATGGTCAACCATGTCAAAGGCTGAGGACAAATCCAATAAGACTAATACAGCAGAATGCCCTGAATCAGTAATTAAGAGAAGATCATTAAACATGTTCTAATCGCTCTAATAGGATATTATGGTCGACAGTATCGAACGCTGCACTGAGGTCTAGCAGGACAAGCACAGAGATGAGTCCACTGTCAGAGGCCATAAGAAGATCATTTGTAACCTTCACTAAAGCTGTTTCTGTGCTGTGATGAGCTCTGAAACCTGACTGAAACTCTTCAAATAAACCTCTGCAGATGATCTGTTAGCTGTTTGACAACTACTCTTTCAAGGATGTTTGGTATGAAAGGAAGGGTCTAGAAAGACTGCTGGGTCTAGAGATGCTTTTTGAGTAAAGGTTTAACTACAGCCAGCTTGAAGGCCTGTGGTACATAGCCGATCATTAGAGATAGGTTGATCATATTTAAGATCGAAGCATTAATTAATGGCAGGACTTCTTTGAGCAGTTTTGTAGGAATGGGGTCTAAAAGACACGTTGATGGTTTGGAGGAAGTAATTATTGAAGTTAACGCAGAAAGATCATGTCACAGGCTGGGTCTCCGACCCAGCACTCTGAGTTTTCTTTGTACTTTTTGATATGTTATTAGTTTGTGTTATTTCCTATTTGCCTTTAGTTTAGGCAGTTATTGTTCCTGGGTTTTCTATGTTTTGGGGTTTTCTATTTATTTCATCACGTATTAGGTCTGTTAAGTTGTGTTGTCATTTCCTGTTTTATTCTGACAATGTCATGTGTTCTTTGTTCATTATATTTAGCTTTCCTCTCCTGGTCCTGTCATTAGGTTTATGTCTGTTAGCAGTTTTCCCCCATGTGTCGCCACTTCCCCTGATCACCTCATGTCTGTATTTAAGCCTTTTGTTTTCTTCATGCCATTGTCGGTTCGTCTGTTTACTCCACCTCAGTCATAGTTATAGTTTTTTGGTCTTAGTACCTTTAGTGTTTTTGTTTCTTAGTGTTTTGCCTGTTTGTTTTGGTCTCTTGGTTCATTCCCTGCCGTCATCGCAATAAAGGTTCACTTTTCTGTTAATCATTACAATTCCTCGTCATCATCTGCTTTTGGGTCCTGTTTCCACATACATCGGCGCACCCCGCCGTGACAGATCAACTGGAGATAAAGAGTCTAACTTAGCATCAATGGCACTAAGAGTAGCTGTAGATAATATTACATCTGTGGGATGATTGTTGGTAATTTTTTCTCTAATGATTAAAATTTCATTTGTGAACACTGATCCTGTATTTTATTCCCCCTGGTGGGGAAGGTTACAAAGTGATGCAGTTAAGGCACGTTTTTCTGGAGATTACAATGATTAAAGTCTCCCAGAACAATGACAGCAGCGTGTGGGTGTTTATTTTCGTGCTCGTTGTTCATGTCGTGCAGCTCCTTCAGTTAGCGGAGGGGGGGATGTGCACGACACTCACAATGATGCACTGCAGCACTGTGGGCAAATAAAAAGGCCTCAGAGTCAGACATTCCACATATTCAGAGCAGGAGTTTGAAATGATCTCACAGTCTGTGCACTCTGATTGCTTGACGAGGGCGGCTGAAGTAGATTTGTTTCTAATGCAGGACTTACTGTCTGTTTGTAGTATTGCTGTACTGCAGTGAAGGATCAGAGCACTTCCTCTGCTGTCCAGCTTTACCTAGTAACTGATGACTTAGCTGTTTCTGATTGGCTGTCCTGGTGCAATAATCAGCTCTAAATATTTATTTAACTTTTCAGACTGTGTGTGGACTGGTGTTTATTATTAATGTGACTCAAACCTGCAGACTCCAGTCAGACAGTCAGACTGGTTAAACTGGTTTAAAAACATTCCAGCCTTAAACTCTGACTGAGTGTGGATCCAGCAGGGCGTCTGACTCTGAGCGTCTCTGCTGCCGTTCACATAAAAGACTTCTGCCTGTAGTAACAGCTGACACATCAGGAGCTGCTCTTTTCCTATTGGCTGAACAGGAAGTGAAAGCACAGAGAGAGCGGGGACTTTCTGAGAGTTCAGGTGACCGATGGTAAACCTCAGAGACGCTGCTGCTGTTTAGGTCATGTGACTCAGTTCTCAAGCACAGACACGTAAATGTCTGAGCTTCATGAAGCTCGCTGTTCTCTGAAACATGATCAGAGCTCATCACGTAAAAACTCCTCCACAGGTTTAACAGCTGTTCACCTCTGAGTCCTCAAAAGAAGTGGAAAGTGAAAACTTAATCAACCCAAAATCCAACACACGTGTCATAAACCTCAGACTTTAATCACACAGAGGATAAAACTCTGAGCCCAGACATATTTCTCCTGCTGCAAGTCAAATAAAGTGTCAGTATTTTGTCCTCGAGTCACGTGGACGGTTAATAAACAGAGTCTGACTGCGATGGTTTCAGTGCTTCTGTTTCAGCAGCTTCAGAGGTGACTCTGCAGCTTTGGAGGATTTTTGGAAACTGCATCAGTGTAGAGGTTTACAGTCAGCAGGTCGGGACACTGAGGCCACTGCTGTTGTGATTTGACGTATATAAATAAAATTGAATTGAACTCCTGTTGGAAGGACATTCAAAGAACATAAAGAGTTCAGTGTTACAGACTGTGACACCTCTGAACCTGCACAGTCTGGGTCAAACAGAAGAGGATATGAAGCTGCTGCAGGATCTGGATACAAGAAAAACTCTGTCATGGAAAGAGGTTAAAGTTTGCTCCACTTACACTTCACCATCTATCATCTATCCATCTCCATGCTTTCAGCAGGCTGAGGTGATAAATCTGCGTGGCCCCTCCCCTGTCCCACTGTGTGTGAAACTCCCGTGGAGGGAACTTACGAATGATGGAGTTTAAAGTCTTATTCAGCCGCTCCACCAGCTCATCAGTCTGAACAGATTTAACACCCAGTAATTTGTAGTTCCTTTAGTGTGCGAGACATGAAGGGTGTGCCCTGGTCAGTCAGTATCTCTTTCGGGATGCTGACTCGGTAGATGACCTGAAATGGCGCCTGCACTAAACTGGGTGGTGGGCAGCAGCACTGCTTCTGGGTATCGCGTTGCATAATCCACTAATACAAAGCGATGCACTCCAGTGAAATGGCCCGATGAGGTCCATGCCAATGCGCTCAAACAAGACCTCCATTAATGGTAACAGGTGCAAAGGTGCTGTTGGAAGGGATGCCGGGCCAATAAAATGGGGCCATTAATCATTGCTGTATAATGAGCCGCCTGGAAAATCATTTCACCAGCAACACTGTACACTGGGTGTGTGTCTCCTCCATGCCAGTGTCGCGACTCACTTGGCAAAGCCTTTCAATAATACGAAGCACAGGTAGTTTCAGTTCAGGGTGCATCACATGACCATCAGCTTCTATCATTTGGTCAAAGGCTGAACACAGGGTGTCATCACGAGAGTGCTCCCGTGGGGAAATCTCCCGTGGGGTGAATTTCCAGAGCTGGCGGGACCTCATTCGAAGGACCTGCGTGCTTTGGCACTATGGGATATCAAGATCCATCCAGATGATCTTTGGCAGGCGTGACCGCCGCCTCCACACACCACATGACAGCATACCCACCACGCCATCCCAGCATTGTTGGCAAAGTGCTTAGGGGGTCATATGATTGTTGTTTTATTCTCTGTATGTATTATTGTAGGGTCTACCTTACAAAATGAACTAACAGCATGTTAGTACTGCATTGATCTCTAGTTGTGATAACAGCTGCTACTTCTAAATGTTGGAACACTGAGCTACAAGCTGTTACGCTGTTAGACTAGATTTATATATCTCGGACCACACACAGCCCACTGACTATCTCCGCTTTCTTCAGGAAGAAATCTGAACACTCTTTATATTGTAAGAAATAAATATTTAAAATTACACAAAATGTTCTGGTATTTCATTACCCAGACCTTCTGTTTTTTTAACTGTAGTTGTAAAAAAATGAAATTTCTTTAGCAGAAACTGAAAAACACTTTTCTGTAATTTAATATTTTGCTTAATTACTTTGTGTAGAACTAACATCCTTAATGGAGGTTTTTAATCAGTAAGAAAAACGAACACTTGTGAAAGTACAGTTAATCCTGTGAGACACCGAGCCATGGCTCTGTGCTGCATGCACACATTTCTGCATCTCTGCATTGTGTATATAGTTTATTTTATGTAATATTCAATACTGCACTGTTAATTTAAGCTTTTCTTACACAGCAGTGTAAAATATGAATTAATCACACTTTACACTAATCTCCCATTCAAATCAAGATGTTGTGAAATTATCTGATCACACTGTGGTACTTAGTCTTTACCTGCAAAGTCCAATTTAAAACCCCACAGCTGTGCAGTGGAGAAGTGTGTCAGCTGCTGCGATGCTCACCAACTGCAGATTAATACAAGACAGTGGAGATGCTGGTGGATCCTGGTGGAGGATTGAATTGAACTGAATTAAAAAGTTAACTCCTTCAAATACCTGCGAGTTCATACTGACAGTGATCTCAGCTGGAGAACACAAGCAAACAGTGTCTGTGCTCTGATCCGTCAGCATCTACACTCTGGTTGTTTGGCGTTCACAGTGATATCATGATGATTTTTTACAGAGCAACAGTTGAGTCGATCTTAAGGTATAACACTGCACGCTGGTTTGGTAATTTAACTGTAGAGTCAAAAGCTCAGATTAAACTTTGATTAGGACAGCAGGGAGGATTATGGCCACGACAGCTCCTGTAAACCCCCAAGAACTACTAGAACATCCTCAGACAGGCAGACGGCATTTTAACCTCTCATGTTCTGCATTCTGAGTACGTTTTACTAAACTGGGGGCGAAGGTGCAGAGTTTCTTACCGCTACAAGCACTCATTTCTTCCCTTATCAGTTAGGATTATTAATGAACGTACACAGCAAATTCAAAAGTGTTAAATGTTTTGGTGTTAGTAGTCTTCTTGCAAAAGTAGAGTTAATTTTACTCTAAGTAGAGTCACATTCTTTTAATGTAACTCTGAGGTGTAAAATGATAGTAGTTAAAATCGAGTGTTAAAAATGAGTGTTTCTAGGTCAAATCTGGAGGTGTTACAATGGAAACATTAACTCCTGACCTCTTAACTCTGATACCATTCTCTAACGTCCGATACCGATATCATAAATTTGGATATCTGCCGATATGACTCTGATATAGCATATTTTGTAATCAATAAAACTGTTGTTTATAAATATCTTGCTGCATTTTGTATAAGTTCATACTCAAGTTTTAAAAAACAAGAGACTGAAGCTACTCTGTTATAGCTGTATGCAAAAAACACACTGCAGCCAAAACATTTCATAGTTCAGCAACACTGATCAATCTAATAAAGTTAAACCTGCTCCATCCTCCCTATCCTGGTATTTTAAAGAGTACTTACCTACCTACCTCATAGGGTTTCCAACTCCCAGCAAAAACGTTAGGGAACCACCCCCCGCCCTTAATCGATGTAAACTTTAATTTAATGCAGGAGTAAAACAAATGCACAGAAATCAATTATTTTTCTACAGTATTTAAATAGATTCAACATCTTTCTTCAACAGAACTGCAGACTGCACAGATGGTTCCTTCCCAAAGGAAAAAGTACTATAGCTTACTAGGGTATACTAGACTTAATAGTTACTATATACAGTAATGGACTCCTATACATTTAATCAGATGACCACTTTTGTTGTAACATTCAGATAATTGTTTATTCAAAGTTTTTAAATTACATATAAAAGTCTTTCTTTGTGCCCCCTCCCCCTGTTTCTCCCTGTCTTTTGTATCTGTGTTCCCGCCTTTGGCTGAACACGCCTGCAGAAATCAACCAGCTCTCCCAGACGGTCTGATCAGGAGGCCACCACATTCTTTGTTAAACTTTGCAGTTAGTTCAGCGCCGGTTTCTTAATCTTGTGTGTATGTCTTGCCCTTTTCTCATGCAAGTAATCCCATTGTTCTTTTCCAAGGATACAGACCTCTGGATTTTTCCTGCTCTGGAGTGTTTGGAGAGACTGAGTTGAGTGAAGAGAAGTGTATTGTTTGGACCCCCGCAGCACCTGTGGAGGCCAACAGTCCAAAACTGATTTTCAAAGGTACCAAAGTACAAGCGTTTGTATGAAGTATGTTTCAATAAGGCAGTTTATGAGATATGATGTATGAGATAGAGCCAGGGGCCCAGGGTTAGGCTGAATCCTAGACAACGATAAAAGTGTCATTATTATTTTCTGGTGAACAAATACAAGGACTAGTGTTATAGCCAACAACACACGCAGAGCTTAAGTGTCATGGTCTCTGTCTCCTTGGTGGACCTAGGTTTCAGGCTACATGTTGTTTTTAGTTTGTGTTTCTCTCTCCCTCTCCTGTCTCTCACCTGTCTGCCTGGGCGGAGCTCAGCTGGGCTCCGCCCTTGGCCCACGCACCTGCCGTGAATCTACCTGATGACCTGGACTCCTGGGCTATTTAAGCTCAGGACTCAGAAGGCTTCTTTGCTGGATTGTTGAGTTACTCTTGTCAGTACAGTCCCATTAAACCCTGTTTCTCGTGTGATGACTCTGTTTATTTTAACAGCAGTTCTCTTGTGCTCAGGTTCTCGGACTCGTCTGTACACCCGATCTGTTTCCCTGGTGGAGTGGAGTGGAGTGAGAGACCAAACAAACGTATGGGAAAACCATACGAGAGGAGCGAGTGGGCGGAGCGTGTGTTGGACTTTCTCTCCCTTCCCCCGGACCATTGCATACCCCTGCCCTGTACACCGTACATACTTTCACGTGGTGTTTTGTAAATACATTGACAACTGCTATTCTAGTTGCGCTGGTCTGCGCCTGAGTCCATGATATTAAGTTACCACACACAGAGAGAATGTGAACAATAAAACCTAAAAACAAAGATTCAGATTTAATCTGTTGGGGCAATCTGTGTGTTGATGGGTTCATGGCCTTAAGTGGTGTGCAGTGTCTGTGCTGCATTCAGCTGTAATGCAGGGTCATCCTGAATGATTTTCCAGGAGGCTCATTATAACCCCGTGACAGGGCGTATGGGATGTGACAGACCTCTGGAGCAATTAATGCCCTGGTTTTATTGGCTGGGCATTCAGGCAGGATATGCACCAATGGTGCATGTCCTGGGGGGGCTGAAACCTGCTAGCAAGGGCTCTCTGGTCAGTGTTTTTCATCTTTACCTGGCTAATGGTCAAGGTATCCTTGGCTAAAGAGCAAGCTGATTTAAGGCAATTTCTCATTCTGGCAACATACTCATGTCCAAACACAGGTTCAGCAGGACTGAACCCCAATGATTCTTGCACTGCTTCATGCACAGCACACGACAGAAATGGGATGTCTTCATTCCACTTCCTGCCTTTATCCAGACAGTTTTTGTGGAGCATGGACTTTAACGTCTGCTGAAATCTTTCAAGTGCTCGCTGACTTTCAGGGACTTGGCAACTTTATAAAGGTGACAGGTAGGACAGTATAGTGTTACATCAGATTTGAGTGCTGGCCAGAAAAGGTGTTTGAGGACTTTGTAATAAGTTTTATTTATGCCCAAGTGCCCTGACAGTGGATGATCATCTGTTAAAGCTGCCTACAAAATGCCACCAAAGAAGGTCACAGTCTGAGGACTGGATAGAGGAGATTATGAAATCTATAAATTATATGTCAGGAGAGCTTTCTAATATCTACAAACAACAGAAGTTGCTATTGGACATGATGGGACAGATTAAAGAACTACAGAAACTAAATGAAGAAAAGGACAAAAATAGCCTTACTCGAGTCCCGAGGGCAGATCTAGAGCATCCGTATGAATGAGTTGATAGTAAGTGGATTGGAGACAAAACAGTGTATGCCAGAGCTGTAGTAGCAGAGGAAGGCAGTGAGCCTATAGAAGTTGACACTGACAAATTTTCTTTTTTTTCAGCTGCAAGGGAATAACTATTAATAGTAAAAACACTGCGACTTGCCATTCTCTGCCTTAATAACAGTGGAAACCATGTATAATAATACGCTTTGTGAATAGAAAATCAAAAATGGAGCTACTAAGAACGGCTAAGAAGCTGAGAGGAACCTGTGTCTATATAAACGAGCATCTGACAAAGAAAAATGCTGACATAGCACGACAAGCACGATTACTAAGAAGATAAAACAAGATTCAATCAACATGGACTGCGAACTGCAAGGTCTACATCAAACTCTGTGGGGCCGCACAGCCCTCCATGTGCTCGGCAGAGGTAGCCTGACTGGCATTAGGTACTGACATGAGATCCTCAGACCGCTTGTGAGACCACTGCTGGTGCGGGTGGCCCTGGGTCCCTCCTAATGCAAGACAATGCTAGACCTCATGTAGCTGGAGTGTGTCAGCAGTTCCTGCAAAATGACGGCATTGATGCTGTGGACTGGCCCGCCCGTTCCCCAGACCTGAATCCAATTGAGCACATCTGGGACATCGTGTCTCACTCCATCCACCAACTGCACCACAGACTGTCCAGTAGTGGGCAGATGCTTTAGTCCTGGTCTGGGAGGAGATCCCTCAGGAGACCATCCACCACCTCGTCCGGAGCATGCCCAGGTGTTGTAGGGAGGTCATACAGGCATGTGGAGGCCACGCACACTACTGAGCCTCATTTTGATGTGTTTTAAGGACACGACATCAACGTTGGATCAGCCTGTCCTATGTTTTTTCCAAATCCAAATCCAGGCCTACATGGATTGATACATTTAACTTGCATTGATAATTTTTGTGATTTTTGTTGTCAGCACATTCAACTATGTAAAGAACAAAATATTTAATAAGAATATTTCACCCATGCAGATCTGGGATGTCTTATTATGTATTCCCTTTATTTCTTTGAGCAGTAATATGAAAAACATATGGACAGTACCAAATGTCCATATGTTTAGAGGAGCCTGTAATGGAAGAAGTTACAGGTCTGTGAGAGCCAGGAATCTGGCTTGTTTGTAGGTGATCAAATACTTATTTTCTACCATAATCTGCAAATAAATTCTTTAAAATTCTGTCAATGTCATTTTTCTGGATATTGTCCCTCTTTTGTCTCTCATAGTTGAAATACATCTATGATGAAAATTACAGGCCTCTCTTATCTTTTAAGTGGGAGAACAATGGGTGGCTGACTACATCCTTTTTTGCTCATGGAAGCAGAACATCACTGACACTGAATCCAGCAGAGTGATGATGGTGGGACAGTTCAGAGGTAGAAATAAATCCACTATAGGACGTGCAGTGAGACAGCTAACTAACATGAGGGTATATCAATGGCCCCGCCCCTCCCTGAGGCTGGTTCAGTTGGTTTCTTCCTGTTTAAAGGGAGTTTTTCTTCCCCCCTGTCACTGCTTCACAATAAGAAAATAAAGTAAGAATAGAAGTCGATTTGTTTCTAATGCAGGACTTCGTGTCTGTTTGTAGTATTACCGTACTGCAGTGAAGGATCAGAGCACTGTGGGGGCAGGGATAGCTCAGTAGGTAGAGTGGTCGCCCCATGATCGGAAGGTCGGGGTTCAACTCCACTGAACGGCCACCCTGAGGCACCCCTGAGCAAGGTACCGTCCCTACACACTGCTCCCCGGGCGCTGCTAACACATACACATTATTACATTACACTTCTGCTGCTGTTCAGCTTTACCTGGTAACTGATGACTCAGCTGCTTCTGATTGGCTGCTTGCTGCAATAATCAGCTCTAAATTTTTATTTATGTATTTTTTCAGACTTTGTGTGGACAGGTGATTATTACTGATGTGACTCAAACCTGCAGGCTCCACTCAGACTGTCAGACTGGTTAAACTGGTTAAACTGGTTTGGGACATTCCAGCCTTAAAGCAGCTGCTTTTCTGATTGGCTGCTGGCTGAACAGGAAGTGAAAGCACAGAGAGAGCGGGGACTTTCTGAGAGTTCAGGTGACCGATGGTAAACCTCAGAGACGCTGCTGCTCTTTACGTCATGTGACTCAGTTCTCCAACACAGACGCCTAACAGTCTGAGCTTCATGAAGCTCGCTGTTCTGCAGCCAGTCTGACCTCCGAACTTTCAACAACTGCTGAACTCTGGGTCCTCAAAATCAGTGAAAAGCTTCAGCCAGAACTGAACCCAAAATCCAACACGTGTGTGATAACCTCAGACTTTAGTCATAGAGACACAAACAGTTAAAGACCGTGACATCTCTGAACCTGCAGAGTCTTTAACAGAAGAGGATATAAAGCTGCTGCAGGACCTCTGGAAACAAAGCAACTGAAAAGAGAGTCGTCAGTGGAAA
This sequence comes from Maylandia zebra, assembly GCF_041146795.1. Taxonomy (NCBI): domain Eukaryota; kingdom Metazoa; phylum Chordata; class Actinopteri; order Cichliformes; family Cichlidae; genus Maylandia; species Maylandia zebra. Next base: position 11,285,963 of record NC_135169.1, on the reverse strand, counting down.
GAGGCTAAAGTTGGCTCCACTTCCACTTCTCCATCCACCCAAACATCCATCTATCATGCATACATCCACCGTTTTGCTGTCTGATTCAAAGCCTTTTATGTTCTTTAGTCACAATAAAACCATGAAAGTGATCAGAAACATCCAGCCTCTGATGATTCATCTTTATCTACAGTTTGTTTCTTGTATTGAAGGCAGGATCCAAACATCGAGCTTCATATTATCCATATTTCCATCTTCACTGGCTGCTGCTGTTTGCTCATTAATCATTAAATATGCTTGAAATAAATGATGAATTAATTGTAAAGGTTGTCAGTCCTGTGTGTGCTCAGCCTCATGAAGGTGCAGCGTGTTCCTGACCCACACTGTTTATACGTTTACATGTGTGGGTTTAGTTTGATAAGTTATGTATGTAGTTATTAAACTCATTTTAACACAAATGGAGGAACAACAACACATAAATACAGCTGTTTAGTTTGTATCAGTGTTTATCACACATGATTGATATGAAGACGTGGAGATGAGACACAAACATGAACAGTTCCTGTTCCCTCATACAAATATATTATTGAACTATTATGTTCATACAGCACCAGGTTCACTCAGCTTTGATAGGAACGTCCTTCAAAGAGCTGCTTGTTGCTGCACAACACAAGTATGTGTACCTGAGTGAAGTATGTGGACTTTTCCTACTTGATTTAAGAGGAATATTCACATTTATAAATCCACAGTTCACATTCATGTGTTTACAGTTGATAAGATTTTGATTCATCTTCGAGCAGTTAAAGTGAACCTGAATTACTTCCCTGATAAACTAAGAACATCATCCACATATGAAGTGAAAATAAACGTGTGTCACTGCTCAGCTGGTTGGACTGAACTACAGCCTGCTGCAGCTGCAGCACTGACCCTCCTCACATCACAAACAGTGCATGAAGAATAATCACATTTACTGAACATATTAATGTTTTATAAGACTGGAAGCTCTCGGTGAGCACACATATTTGCTGCATGCAGGAGAAACTGTGATACAGCAGGAAGCTTCTGGAAATATCAAAAACCAGCACATGTTGGTCTGACTGTGGCTCCTGTATTTACTCTAAATAACTTGATTAGCATTTGTTTTAGGTCTTTGTTTCTTATTAAAGTGTTAAAATGATGTGATGTTTCTGACTGCTGCTGTTTTGTGTTTTCAGATGATGAGGTTGACTGTTTGTTCCTGTCAGACAAATGTCTGTCTAAGCTGAAAAATCCATGAATGAACCAAGGCCCTCCACCCTGCACCAGACTGAAGAAGGACACAGCTCCTGGACTCCTCAGTGAAGCTAGAAAGATCTGAACTCTAACTGTGCCGTGGTCAGGACCAGCCCAGGCTTCAGGTCCATGGAGCACACTGAGCACCAAACCAAAGGCTCCACTGAGCTTCAGTCCACCAGGATCTAAACCCAGGACCACAGCATGAAGCACTGGCAGACGGTCTTGACTCCACCCCTCGCTGTCAGGAGTTCATCCACTATTTCAGCCTCCAGGATGAACTAAGTCTCCTTGGTGGAGCACAGCCTATGGTCTCCATCTCCAGGGAATTCAAATGGATCAGACTCCTGAAGGAAACCTGCACCTCTCCAGATGACACCTCAAGAATATCACAGCCTCAGCTCCTCCACAGCATCCTGCAGCACCTCGCCCTCCATCTACATGACACCACAGCTGATCCCAGCCTGGTCTTCACTCCATCCTGCTTCACCTGATGACTTCATCCTCAGGAACAACAGGATGAAGACAAAAAACCAGCTTGATAATTTCCTAAATCCACAGTCTGACCTGTTTAAACCAGATGGTCTGCATCTGTTGGGGTCCTGGAGTCTCTGAACCACCACACTCACCTCAGTGCAGTGTCTCAGCTGTGTGGTGGGTTGTTTCAGTCTGCTGGTCTCACACACCTGACTGTGATCAGTCTGTGGTGTGACTGTTATAGATAACTTTACCCTGCTGTGGGAGCACAGAGGACTCTAACAGAGGGACGGTCTGCACACTGTCAGAGCTGCTTCTCACATGATGTCTGCAAACATGGTCTGTATAGTTTACACAGAACCACAGTGGCTGTGTCCCAATCCAGCCACCGCACCGTCCGTAGTACGCGCAGTACGCGCAGTACGCATACTACGGACGGTGCGTACTAAGGTCGTGTCCAAATTCATGGGCTGCTTCCTCCTGAGGCCGCATTTGTAGACCGATTACGTCACAGCAACGCACCGAAGGCTGTTCAAATTCGTAGACTCCTCCGAATGCAGCCGACAAATGCGTCCTCCTCTTCCCCGAATTTGAAGGACGGGTCCTCAGGAGGATGCAGCCCATGAATTTGGACACGACCTACAGAGATTGAAAATGTGACGTCATTCAGGGGTAAAACTGCAAAGGATTTTGGGTAGGGGTGGCAAGCGGTACTAGCACACGCAGGCTTTCACAACAACAGCCACACAGCGATAAAAAGAACACAAATAATAGCAAGAAGCTGTTGTATTATTAGTCGCATGACAGCCACGGGAAGTCAACAGGTAAAGAGATCGGTTAATCGGATTACGTCTTTGAAGAGAAATTGTTCGAGCCATGTTTCCAAAGTGACAAAGAGGCGACGGATGGCCTGGATTGCAGCCATTCAAAGACCAAATATAACGTTGCAGAACACTCCAGCTCACATGTTAGTCTGCTTCAAGCATTTCCACAAAGGTCAGTCTTCTGTTGTAGTTATTACGTATTTATCATAACATAATTGTTGATGTAGGTTACAAATAAGTCTTATATTGATTTGAATTTAATTCGTTGCTATGCTGCTTTGTTCACTGTGGCTTTGTGGGCTAATGTTTGTTGTGTTTTGTAGGAAAACCAGAAACAAAATGCAGGAATGTGATCCAGACTGGGTCCCTCTATCAACCTGGGTCAGACTGAGTGTTGGGTAAGTTACTTTAAATCAGTAACTTAGTTACATTACTAGTTACTTCTCTCAAAAGTAACTCAGGTACTTCAAGTTACTCGTTACTTTCAGAGTAACTAGTTTCCAGGGAAAGTAACTTTGGTTTTACTCAGAATTCTCTTGTTAATGTGTTGCTTCCATAACTTTTCCAGTCTTCTAGCTTGCCTACTTGCCACAGTGCACTGTGTCACCTACCAATAGAAAGGAAAAGATAATGTGCATATTTCCACGAGAGAAATCCCACGCCTGGACCGTCATTGACTGCTGCCATGATTCTAGCCTACGTCACAGCGTCATGTGCGCCTTTTACATCCAACACAAAAACTGCAGTCGTGGTGCTTTCGATTGTACTCAGAACTCTGAAATTCTGCCTTCTGAATAGGAAGATGTAGGTAACACCAGACTGCAGATGAGCTGCAAACAGGGCTGGACTGGGACAAATAAATCGTCCCGGGCATTTTGACTAGAGACCGGCCGCCATTATAGGAAAAATCATAAAGCCTTTGAATGAAAACAAACACTGTTGTGAACGTGATGTTCACTGTTCTGATGGTATATATGCATCAATCTATCAATCGTTTGTTGTAAGATTCAGATAATTATTTTTTAAAAGTGAGACATTTTAAATGAGAATAAGAAAAGTATATCTTTGTGCCCCCCTCTCCCTGTTAATGCCCTACCTGCCCCCCTGGCAACACTTTGCTAGACCCGCCCCTGCACAGTTACCAGCTGTCAGCTGCTTAGAAAAGGATCCTGGTGTTATTTGTCTCTCAGAAACAGTTCATAACTTCAACTCATCCATGTCACCTAAAAGGTAAACCTGTTTCTCCATCACAGCTCTGATGGTTCAGTAAGGACATCTCCTGGTTTCATCTTCATGTTTCCCTCTCACCACATATCCAAACTGACATCATGACCAGCAGCTTTACAGCTGTGGCTCCAGCAAACATCAGCTGATACTAGAAAGTAATATTAAATAAATTCTAACAACAGCTGATCAAGCTTGAACGTGCTGCTGTTGTTTATCCGCTGGTTTCCTCTTTCTGGCGCAAAGTGGGCGATAAACAAACAAGAGAGCCGATCAGCTGATCATTGATCAGTTTAATGATTGAAGTAGAAACAGGAGAGGGAGGGTGAGAGGATGAGAGAAGAAGAGGCAGCTGTGCAGCAAAGACACAGAATAACTCCAGCTTTGTGTCTTTTTTTCATTCTAGCTGAAGTCCGGGACAAACTGTGTTTCTTTTCAGCTCAATACGAAGTGCGTAATATTTTCTCTGAATACGAGACGATTCAGCTTTTTACGGGACTTTACTAACTAACCTTGTGAATAAAATAAACTTCACTATCAGTAACATAGCACCACCCAGCTGTATAGAAACTCATGCTAGCTCACACAGTACGAGTTATTGTAACTGACTGTAAAAAGTCAGCACAACTAAAATAAACTCCACCTAAACTTGGTTTGTATCTGACCCAGAGACTGCAGCTCATCAGAATCAGAATCAGAATCAGAATCAGAATCAGTTTATTGCCAAATGTTGAGCAGGTTTACAACATTAGGAAATTGCTGCGGTGCTTCAGTGCAAACATAGTGTCATAAAATTGCGCTTAAATAGACATGAAAAAATAAAAGTAAGAATAAGAATTAAAGTGCTGCGTAGAAAGATATATACATGAGTGCAGGTGGTGATCAGTGCCAAACATGAAATGATGCAGTGACACAGCGTAGGGTCATGTGTTAGTGGTGGGAACAGGCATATGGTTATTGTTCATGTGTCCAACAGCAGAGGGGAAGAAACTGTTCTTATGGCGAGAGGTTCTGGTGCGAATGGACCGGAGCCTCCTGCCTGAGGGGAGCAGGTCAAACAGACTGTGTCCAGGGTGAGAAGGGTCAGCTGAGATCCGAGCTGCACGCCGCAGTGTCCTGGAGGTGTACAGGTCCTGCAGAGATGGGAGTCTGCAGCCAATCACCTTCTCAGCAGAGCGCACAACACGCTGCAGTCTCTGTTTGTCCCTGATAGTGGCTCCAGCGTACCACACGGTGATGGAGGAGGTGAGGATGGACTCGATGATTGCAGTGTAGAACTGCATCATCGTCCGTGTTGGCAGGTTGAATTTCTTCAGCTGCCTCAGGAAGTACATCCTCTGCTGGGCTTTCTTGATGACGGAGGTGATGGTGGGCTCCCACTTCAGGTCCTGGGTGATGGTGGTGCCCAGGAAGCGGAATGAGTCCACAGAGGTGATGGGGGTGTCAGTCAGGATGATGGGGGGGAAGTGGGGCTGTGTGCTTCCTGAAGTCCACAATAATCTCCACTGTCTTCTGGGCATTCAGCACCAGGTTGTTGTGGCTGCACCAGGACACCAGACGTTCAACCTCCCTCCTGTAGGCAGACTCATCCCCGTCCGAGATGAGTCCAATAACGGTGGTGTCATCTGCAAACTTGATTAGCTTGACAGACTGGTGGGTGGAGGTGCAGCAGTTGGTGTACAGGGAGAAGAGCAGAGGAGAAAGAACACAGCCCTGAGGGGAGCCGGTGCTGATGGTCCGGGAGTCCGAGACATTCTTTCCCAGCCTCACATGCTGCTTCCTGTCCGTCAGGAAGTCAGTGATCCACCGGCAGATGGGATCAGGCACATTCATCTGGGAAAGCTTGTCTCGGAGATGGTCTGGAAGGATGGTGTTGAAGGCAGAGCTGAAGTCCACAAACAGGATCCTGGCGTAGGTTCCTGGGGAGTCCAGATGCTGCAGGATGAAGTGTAGGGCCATGTTGATGGCGTCATCTACAGACCTGTTGGCTCTATATGCAAACTGCAGGGGGTCCAGGAGGGGGGCCGTGAGGGTCTTGAGATGGGAGAGAACCAGGCGCTCAAATGACTTCATGACCACAGATGTCAGAGCCACGGGTCTGTAGTCATTTAGTCCAGTGATCCTAGGTTTCTTGGGGACAGGGATTATGGTAGAGGACTTGAAGCAGGCAGGCACATGACATGCCTGCAGTGAGGAGTTGAAGATGCCAGAAAACACTGGGGCCAGCTCGTTTGCACAGTGTCTGAGGGTGGCAGGAGACACGCCGTCTGGGCCGGGAGCTTTCCGAGCATTCAGGTTCTTAAACTGCTTCCTCACACCTGCTTCATGAATATGAAGAGTTGTGGTGGGAGGAGGTGGTGTGAAATCCTCTTTTGTGTGGGGTGAGGAGGGGGGTGTTGTAGGTGAACAGTTTGAAGGTGGTGATGGCTCTATGGAGGGGGGAGAGGTGGGGGAATGAGTGTCCAAAGTGTCTCTATTGTTGGGGCCGTTGGAGGTGTGAAGGCTGCCTGATGGCTCGTCAAAACGGCAGTAGAAGTCGTTAAGGGTGTTGGCTAAGAGCAAGTCATCAGTGGAGTGGGGGGTTTTAGGCTTGTAGTTGGTGATATTCCTAAAACCTTTCCACACAGAGGCCGAGTCATTCTCTGAGATCTGCTGCTGCATCTTCTCAGAGTGCTGATGTTTAGCAATGTCCACTTCTTTAGTGAACCTGTACTTGGCCTCTCTGTAGCAGTCCCTGTCTCCGCTTCTGAACGCCTTTCTCTTTTCCAGCCACAGCTTTTTGAGTTTAGGAGTAAACCAGGGTTTGTCATTGTTATAACTCACCCTGGTGCGTGATGGCACAATGCTGTCCTCACAGAAGTGGATATAGGAGGTGACAGTGTCCGTAAACTCGTCCAAGCTGTTAGAAGCAGCCTTCAATGTGTCCCAGTCTGTATACTCCAAACACGTGCGAAGCTCCTCCACAGCCTCGTTGCTCCACAGTTTTTTAGTCCTCACGACAGGTTTGGAGAGCTTCAGCCTCTGTCTGTACGCGGGGATTAGGTGGATCATGACGTGATCAGAAAGTCCGAGTGAAGCGCGGGGCACCGCGCGATAGGCCCCGCTGATCGTGCTGTAACAGTGGTCTAATGTCCTCTCCTCTCTGGTCGGGCATTTAATATACTGCTTGTATTTGGGAAGCTCATGGCTCAGATTGGCTTTGTTAAAGTCCCCAAGAGCAATGATGAGAGAGTCCGGGAATGTCCGCTCCGTGTGGAGAATCTGCTCCGCGAGTGCGCACTGAGCTGCCTGCGCATCTGCGTCTGGCGGGATGTAAACAGCGGCCAGGATGAATGAAGCAAACTCCCGCGGAGAATAAAACGGTTTGCAGTGAATAAAAAGATATTCCAGAGAGGAAGAGCAGTGCTGAGCAATCGCTGTTACATCTGTGCACCAGCCACTATTGATGTAGAAGCAGACACCTCCACCTTTGGTTTTACCGGAGAGAGCGGCCTGCTGGTCCGCGCGCAGCAGATGGAAGCCCTCCAGCTTGAGCGCGCAGTCCGGGATGTCCTCACTGAGCCACGACTCCGTAAAACATAAGACACAGGAGGAGGCAAAGTCTCTGTTCATGCTTCTCATCAGGGACAGCTCGTCTATCTTGTTCCCGAGTGAGCGTACATTAGAAAGGAAGATCCCAGCAAGAGCAGTTCGCAGTCCACGTCTCCTCAAACGCACGAGTGCGCCGGCTCGCTTACCTCTCTTTCGGCGTCTCACTTTCCTGATCAGAGTCTGCAGTAAATCTGCCGCAGATGCGACAAATATTGGAAATAAATCCACAGGTGTTGTAGTCCTGTAGTTAAGAAGCTCTTCTCTGGTGTAAGAATATCCAGAGGAGTGCCCAGACACAGAAGAAATGCACAAAAACAAAACAGAAGTAACGCACTGAAGCACCAGGGCATCCATACGCGGCGCCATCTTGGATCATCAACTTCTTACCTGAAGTTCAGTTCACCGCCTCGGGTCTCTGCTCCTCCTGCCTTTCCCTCATCCACCTGCTGGGCTCCACCATTTGCTAATGTTACTGAATCTGTGGAAGCTCCGCCACAGCCACCACCAAACAATTTTACACATCTGCTAACCAGAACGCTGTTTACTCGAGTGTGACATTATTCCCAGGTCCTTGTTCCGATTTCCGAGGTAAGTCGAACGCAACACATGAAGTACGAATAACGATCTAAATCCTAGTAACGATTAACGCGTCCCTGATTTTGGCATAATAACTAGTTACCGTGCTCGTTACCACAATAATAACATAGTTACTGTAACGCCTTACTTAATAACGCGTTAGTCCCAACACTGGTCATACCGAGTTTAGAGCTGCTTCCACAGTGAGATTTGATACGAGAGAGAGCGAGATCAAAACAGCCACGAAAAGTCCCTCATATATGTGCCCAAGGGTTGTGTTGAAGCAATCAAGTGAAGAATAACTGTTTTCCAGTGTGTTGTTTTGCAATGTTTTTTTTTTTGCATTGTTGATTTGTTTTTCACCGAAGCAGCTAATAAAGCATGATGGACTTTTATAATTTTGCCTCTTTCTTGTGAGATTCTATAATAGAATGAAACAATAGTGCCAGTTATAAATAAAGACAACAAATTGAATGAAATACGAAACACTCATTTTATTTCTATTAGATCTGAAAATGTTGTGTAACACTACAACCTGAAACAACAAGTAGATGCGTTTGCCTGTACAGGAGATAAAGGAAAAAACAACAGCTGTGAGATGGAATCGTCCAAATCACCAAAGTAAACTGGACCTGGGCTTGTTGCAGGATCTGAAGTTACTAAACATGTTGTGAGTGTACACACTCACACTTAGGACCATATAATAATAAATAATAAAGAGGTTAATTATGGAGTTCCACAGGGTTCAGAGCTAGGACCAATTCTGTTTACATTATACATGCTTCCCTTAGGCAGCATCATTAGAAGACATAGCATACATTTACACTGCTATGCTGATGACACCCAGCTCTATCTGTCCATGAAGCCAGATAACACACACCAATGAGTTAAACTGCAGGAATGTCTTAAAGACATAAAGACCTGGATGGCCGCTAACTTTCTGCTTCTTAATTCAGATCAAACTGAGGTTATTGTACTCGGCCCTGAAAACCTTAGAAATATGGTATCTAACCAGATTCTTACTCTGGATGGCATTACCTTGGCCTCCAGTAACACTGTGAGGAACCTTGGAGTCATTTTTGACCAGGACATGTCCTTCAACGCACATATTAAACAAATATGTAAGACTGCTTTCTTCCATTTGTGCAACATCTCTAAAATTAGAAATATCCTGTCTCAGAGTGACGCTGAAAAACTAGTTCATGCATTTATTACTTCCAGGCTGGACGACTGTAATTCATTATTATCAGGATGTCCAAAAAACTCGCTGAAAAGCCTTCAGCTGATCCAAAATGCTGCAGCAAGAGTCCTGACAGGGACTAGAAAGAGAGAGCATATTTCTCCTGTTTTGGCTTCCTGTTAAATCCAGGATTCAAAATCCTGCTCCTCACATACAAGGTCTTAAATAATCAGGCCCCATCTTATCTTAATGACCTTGTAGTACCATATCACCCTATTAGAGCGCTCCGCTCTCGCTCTGCAGGCCTACTTGTTGTTCCTAGAGTATTTAAAAGTAGAATGGGAGGCAGAGCCTTCAGTTTTCAGGCCCCTCTTCTGTGGAACCAGCTTCCAGTTTGGATTCAGGAGACAGACACTATCTCTACTTTCAAGATTAGGCTTCAAACTTTCCTTTTTGCTAAAGCATATAGTTAGGGCTGGACCAGGTGACCCTGAATCCTCCCTTAGTTATGCTGCAATAGACGTAGGCTGCCGGGGGATTCCCATGATGCATTGAGTTTTTCCTTTCCAGTCACCTTTCTCACTCACTATGTATTAACAGACCTCTCTGCATTAAATCATACCTGTTATTAACCTCTGTCTCTCTTCCACAGCATGTCTTCATCCTGTCTTCCTTCTCTCACCCCAACCAATCACAGCAGATGGCCCCGCCCCTCCCTGAGCCTGGTTCTGCCGGAGGTTTCTTCCTGTTAAAAGGGAGTTTTTCCTTCCCACTGTCACCAAAGTGCTGCTCATAGGGGGTCATATGATTGTTGGGTTTTTCTCTGTATCTATGAAGCGCCTTGAGGCGACTTTTGTTGTGATTTGGCGCTATATAAATAAAATTGAATTGAATTGAATTAAATATGTGTGTGATGAAAGTTGGGCAGCATGCTAACGTGCTTACTCCACTCTGTGTGCTCGTGTGGGTCTGACCCTTTCACTCTTTTGATTTTTTCCTCCTCCTTTTTTTTGCCTTTTCGCCACGTCTGTCTTTGTACAGACCATTGACTGTAGAAAAGATGGACGACGCGACCCCGCCTCCTCCCATTGTGCAAAAATGAAGCCAAAATATCCCGCTTGTGGAGGCTGCCATCTTGCAAATTTGGAGCCAGAGTCTGCGCAGTAGTGACTTGAGGTGGAGCGACTGTGTAACGCTCCCGCCCACACACCCGCTGGACGTAGGGTTGCCAACCGTCCCTTAAAAAACGGAATCGTCCCGTATTTAGAAACAAAAGCACACGTCCCGTATTGAGCTAATAAGGGACGCACTTTGTCCCGTAATACAGTGAGAATCAAAAGTAGTCTATAACGTTTAATGGAATTAACGCTTTGTTGGAAAACATAATTCCCAGCCCCTCTCCTGCTTTGTGACCAATGAGCTGACAGCACACTTATGACGAGTATGACAATTCAGATTACCGCTCATCTCATTGGTCGAGGAAAGGTCGCTTACAGAGAAAATACTGGAAGACAACAGATGACCACAACAAGAAGCATGGCCAACAGGGAAACAAACGCCGACACGGCGGTGCAAGTCTCGGACGACAGTAAACCTAAAGCTGGGCAGACACTGTGCAATTTTTGGCCCATTTTGAGCCGATTTTTGAGTCGTGCGACCGTTTTGGTGATCGGCCCGATTTTGGCCTTCATCGTGCGTCGTGTAGTATACGTGGGGTAACGAGAAGCGATTAACACCTCACGACCAGCTCCCGATCATCAATCGCTCGTGAGGGTGTCACCGCAGCCGCTCACACTGCTCACGCGCAAACACGTAAACGTCGGTGAAAAAGACGGAGTAGCACAGCAGTGTAGCGAGTGATGTGGACACAAGCGATGGAGGCACAATTTGTAGAACTTTGGAAAGCTCATCCGAGCCTTTTCGATGTGGCATCACAAAATTATCACGACCACAACAACCGTGAAAATAGTTGGATCTACACTGCTGCTCAATCACAGCTGCCTGATCAATGTTTTTCATTAGCAATTTAGCAAAGTTGATGGTGGTGGTGTGTCTGTGTGAGTGAAAGACAGAGAGGGAGAGCGAGGGACAAATTTTCTGTTATAACCTTCATGTTATGGAGGCACAGTGTGAGCACTCAGGTCGCATCAGAGCATCGGGCCGTATAGTGTGAGACCTGCATCGTGACATACCAACTTCTAACCCCTGCGAGTCAATCGTGCAGTTTGAGTAGGAGCTGAATAACGTGACTGAATAAATTGCACAGTGTGAGCCCAGCATTAGAGCAGCAATGTTTGTTCGCTCAGAGAAAGAAAAAAAAGGCTGCAAAAGTACAGGGAGGACTGGGAAAAGGAAAACACCTGGCTGGAAAAGTGCACGGTAACACCTATAAAGCGCACTGCACTGTGTGCCGGCGCACTTTTTCCATAGGCATGCTTCTAGTGGTGGGCACATGAAGAACATGAGGGGCGTGAAAGCTCGGGGAACCCTTAACCAATTTCTTGTCCACCAGGCCACGGCAGAAGCAGATATGGTATGTAAACACTGGTTTGTTGTTTAAACCCTCTGGTTAAAGTTAATATGGGCATGTGCAGTGAATATCAGCGCTATGTGGCCAGAAGTGTGATAATATCATTTATTTTGTGTAATAAACAACTGCAAGGATAGATGATTACAACAAATAGATCACTAATACATAAAAGTAATACATAGATGAATAATGATGATGAGTTAAGATGCGTAATCATGGGAACAAGCGGGTTTACAAACAGGAGCAGCTGATTAGCATTAGAAAAGCTGAAATAATACCTCAACTGAAGCCAATTGTACTAAATGCACTAAATGTGCACTGTTACAAGAATATTTTTGTTCTATTGCTTTCTATTAATTTATATAATTTTAAGTTAAGTAGGACAGAGTTCTTTTAAAGAAAGATTTACTTATATTCTCAAAAGTTAAGCATGACAGGCTTCTGTTTAAGAAAGAGACCTGTTTTACTGTGTTAATGTTGTCATTTTGAGCTAAAAATAAATGGCTAAATGATCATTTGTTTCCCATATGGTCATATCACAAAGAATATGCATCTGCTTAAATCAAGTTCAAGTCAAATGGTTAAAAAATAATTTCACACACAAAAAAAGAGCTAGAAAATTCACCACACTGGGAAGGGTGAAGACAACTGGGTTGCCCGGCCCTGGCCACGAGGTGTCCCTTATTTATTGTTCAGGGAGTTGGCAACCCTAGCTGGACATGACCGCAAACACGCCCCCTACACTTTTTACGCAGCCTGGCGACTCGAGTTTTTTTTTTGCTGGTTTACTGCGACTGACGACTCGTTAAATTAAGGTAAATTCAACCATGTCACTGTTATAAAAAAAGACACACAGCTTATCATCTTATAGTTCTACAACATCTAAAATCGCTCTGTTGTTAATTCGTTTGCTAGATTAGCCGCTAGCATACGCACTGTGTTGGGGGCTTGTTGCTAGCTAGTTAGCGATGCTACACCTGCTACTCTAATAGTTTGTTATTGAGGGATTCAGCACTTCTTATGGTTTTTTATCCGTTTTTAGACAGCGATGAGATCAGCTGCACACTCCACAGAGGCCCAGAGTTACTGTTAATATCAACAATATAACGCTGTCCTTTGAGATTTTAACATAAGACTGTGAGTGTCATGGATCTAAAACTGTTTAAATCTCTACAGCCTGGTAACATGGAGACTTTAAAAGCAGCAGCAGAAGGTTTCAGTAGTGTAGTCTAATTTGTTCTTTTCATTTAATAATAGAGTCCATATTATATCAACAGCTACATTCACCCTGGAGAGAAACTAGTGAGGGAGACCATCAGGACCAAGCTGGGTTTCTGGCTCCAGAGGTTTGGAGAAACTTCTTCCCTTTGTTTCATCACAGCTGTCCTGTGCCAGATGTTCTGTTGACCCACTGAAAGAGGCTTCATTTAAGAAACACCAGGAAGACTGAAGCTCATCACATTGATCAAGCAGGACTCATGATCTTCACCAGCAGCTCCCTCACAGGGAAATCTTCATCACTCCTCCGTAAGCCCGCCCCAGGAGATGGATAAACCCAGCATTTCATCAACACTGTGATGAGACCTTTGCTTTGTGTAATGTTATAAATACTCGGATACTCCCCAGAGGCTCCGGACTTTTACATAAAGATATTATATTCAGTCCTGTAGAAAGTTATATATTTAAAAATATGTGATCCTCTCTGGTTACTCTGGTATGAATAACTCTGCATCACTTTATGGTAAATAACACACTATCTGCAAAAAACTGTGAAAGAATTCCAGATGACAAGTTTGTAGTTCAACATACAAGTGACGACCTTTGACCTTCATCAGGTTTTATTTAATTGTGTTAGAGAAACTCAAACGTGCTCTTCATGCAGCTGAGTACATCAAGTGTTTAAAACAGAAGCTGTGCAGGTCTGAGATCAGCAGCTTTGTGAAACACCAAACTGATAATCCTGTTAATGCTGATATATAGTGACACAGTTACAGGGGTGAGTAATCCTTTTGTTTTTTTGTCTTTAACTTTATCAATAAAGCTGCAGCTTTCACTACAGCACGTGTGGTACTTTAACCTTTGTACTGTTTTCATCAGTTCATGTTGCAGTTAACATGTGAACATGTTGGATGATCTGTCTGCTGTCACTGGGTGGTGCTGAGGTCTGAATCTGAGGGCAGCTCCTGTAATCAAAGAGAACAGAACCATCAAACTCACATATAAATTTTATCCCTCAAAATTGAAATAAAGCTGATTCTTCTGTCCTCACACACTCAGGATCTGAAGCTCTTCTCTTACATTTTTCAGCATTACAGTACACTACAGTACTTTAATCCATAGTTCCTGATTAATGAAGAGCTACAAGGTACAAGCTTTTTTTTTTTTTAAGTTATTATCTTTACAGATGTGGAGACTGAAAACATGCTGTTGTTTGCACATATTTAATATTCAGCTCTGCACAGGAGCTGCAGCAGGATGCAGCCTGTTGCTCTTACAGTATAATACTTGTAATAAAAGTACAGTAACAGTAATCAGTGAGCAGCCGAAGCGTTTCTCTTGATTTCTTTAGTAAATTCATTCACCTGCACAGCTAAACGAACCCTGACAGCCGAGTGCTCATCTTAGCTAGCTAGGTCTCAGGACCGAGCTAAGGACGGTAGATACGGAGTAGCTTACAAACACGTTTAACTTACCGAAACAGTGCAGCGGGGCCTCGGGTCCTTCTGTCGGGTAGTCCAGTTTACTGAAGAACACCTCAGGCTGTCAGGTTAAAACAGTCGGTCGTGTCTTCGTAGCGTAAACGCTGGCCCTCCTCTCAGAGCCTACGCTCTATCTGCTATTCCCGAACAGAGATACGCAAGTTTCTCCGTGACTGCAGCTGCCAGTCAAAGCTGTTATGATGACGTTTCACCCCAATTTAACATCACCGCGGTAGGAATTAGAATCAGACTTATGGGAGAGGAGACCCCTCGGACATAAATCAGCGTGATGAGAACTGTTGATAACAAAAGAAAGAATCTTTGGAAAAAGTTGATTTTAGGAGAATTAATTTATTTTAGTCTGACCCCAGTCCCATCCGCTAACATGGAGGAGGCGGGGTTTATGACCTATACTGCAGCCAGACACCAGGGGGCGATAGAGACGTTTTGGCTTCATTTTTGGGGACCTGACGTGGTGTCCGTCGTTTTGTTTTTGTTTGTTTTGTTTTTGGGGCAAATAAAATGCAAGTAGGGATTAAAACCGCAGAATGAATGATTACCGGTGCTGGAAACACTAGCGCTTGATGCAGTGTTTTGATTTTGTTGCCATGGGTACCCACAAAGCAATGCATGAAAGTCACGTGGTCTGCCAACCTCTTTCGTGACGTGACGTCAGGGGAGGGGGCGTGGTCACGAGTTTGGGTCGAGCCGCCATCTTAGTGAAGTAATTTGAGCGCCTGGTTCTCTCCCATCTCAAGACCCTCACGGCCCCCCTCCTGGACCCCCTGCAGTTTGCATATAGAGCCAACAGGTCTGTAGATGACGCCATCAACATGGCCCTACACTTCATCCTGCAGCATCTGGACTCCCCAGGAACCTACGCCAGGATCCTGTTTGTGGACTTCAGCTCTGCCTTCAACACCATCCTTCCAGACCATCTCCAAGGCAAGCTTTCCCAGATGAATGTGCCTGATCCCATCTGCCGGTGGATCACTGACTTCCTGACGGACAGGAAGCAGCACGTGAGGCTGGGAAAGAATGTCTCGGACTCCCGGACCATCAGCACCGGCTCCCCTCAGGGCTGTGTTCTTTCTCCTCTGCTCTTCTCCCTGTACACCAACTGCTGCACCTCCACCCACCAGTCTGTCAAGCTAATCAAGTTTGCAGATGACACCACCGTTATTGGGCTCATCTCGGACAGGGATGAGTCTGCCTACAGGAGGGAGGTTGAACATCTGGTGTCCTGGTGCAGCCACAACAACCTGGTGCTGAATGCCCAGAAGACAGTGGAGATTATTGTGGACTTCAGGAAGCACACAGCCCCACTCCCCCCCATCATCCTGACTGACACCCCCATCACCTCTGTGGACTCATTCCGCTTCCTGGGTACCACCATCACCCAGGACCTGAAGTGGGAGCCCACCATCACCTCCTTCATCAAGAAAGCCCAGCAGAGGATGTACTTCCTGAGGCAGCTGAAGAAATTCAACCTGCCAACACGGACGATGATGCAATTCTACACTGCAATCATCGAGTCCATCCTCACCTCCTCCATCACCGTGTGGTACGCTGGAGCCACTATCAAGGACAAACAGAGACTGCAGCGTGTTGTGCGCTCTGCTGAGAAGGTGATTGGCTGCAGACTCCCATCTCTGCAGGACCTGTACACCTCCAGGACACTGGGGCGTGCAGCTCGGATCTCAGCTGACCCTTCTCACCCTGGACACAGTCTGTTTGACCTGCTCCCCTCAGGCAGGAGGCTCCGGTCCATTCGCACCAGAACCTCTCGCCATAAGAACAGTTTCTTCCCCTCTGCTGTTGGACACATGAACAATAACCGTATGACTGTTCCCACCACTAACACATGACCCTACGCTGTGTCACTGCATCATTCCATGTTTGGCACTGATCACCACCTGCACTCATGTATATATCATGTATATATCTATCTACGTAGCACTTTTAATTCTTATTCTCATGTATATATCTCATGTATATCTCATGCACATATCTTTCTACATAGCACTTTTAATTCTTATTCTTACTTTTATTTATTTATTTATTTATTTATTTTTTTCATGTCTATTTAAGTGCTATTTATGACACTATGTTTGCACTGAAGCACCGCAGCAATTTCCTAATGTTGTAAACCTCAACATCTGGCAATAAACCCCATTCTGATTCTGATTCTGATTCGTAGGCCAAACAAAGGCTACAGGAGGAAAGCACACAGAAACATCAGCTATGGCTCGTACTTGCTGTGTTGTCGGTTGCAATGTTAGATCGCGCGATCGGGAAGGAATAAGCTGGAAAATGGGCTCGTTTTTTATCGTCTCCCCTCCTGAGAGCAACGCGAAGGAGCTTTGACACACAGGACACATCACTAGAGCTCATGTACGTTACCAAACGAGGACGGCAGGCCTGGATAGCAGCGGTGAGTCGAGCTGATAGCCAGCTCTCTGCCATCATGTTTGTTGGTGTGCTCCCCACATTTTCATTCCGGTAAGTTCCAAAGAAATTCACATTGCTGTTTATTTTTGTTTATATACTTTGTTGAGAATAGATTCCTTGATACAGATCAGAGTTAAAGAGAATACAGTTTGCTTGCAACATTCTAATATTGCGGTTAATGGGTGTAAGAATACAAAATAGAAAAAAGGCCTGAGATGGGAACAAAGAACTGAGGTGCAGGCAGGAGGACAATCAACCCCCAGGACAGTAGCAGGACTTACTGAGGGTGAGGGGCAGACAATGGTCACTGTTATGTTTTCATCTAGAGCAAATTTTGGGGCAGCTGCTGAGGAGAAGTCAGTGTTATGTGCAACCTCTGCGCAACACAGTGGCTGTGTCCCAATTAAGAGACTGCACGCTAGAAGTACGCATTTTAAGTGCGGTTACGTCACCGCCACGCGACGACGGCTGTCCCAATTCAAAGTTGTTGTTTTTTAACTTTATTTAACAAACAATGAGTATACAACATAAGAACAGATGAAGTATACAAAACAACAGAACATGAACACACAAAGCCAGGGGTAAAAGACAAAGGTAACAATTATAAGAATACATGCAAAAATTCACACACATATTGTTTTGAGCCTTTTTGTTGGTGCAGTCTGATATTGATTGTATGGACATTTGCACATCCTTAAAATAATGACAGAAATATGGTGTTTTGTTAGTAAACTTACATTTATGGATAAAAAATGTAGCTAAAAGTATTAACAAATTTATCATAAAAAACATTTCTCAGACTTCTTGGGGAACTTAAAGAAACAGAATAAAACATTTTCCATCGTAAAGAAAACTCCCTTAAAATATGGACAATAACAAACCTGCTAAATTCTTCCAGAATCTCTGTGTAAAAGAACAGAACCAAAAAAGATGTGTCACAGTTTCTGGATGATCCCCACAGAAAGTACAATTAGTATTTATGTCCCTTTTAAATTTGACCATGTAGTGACTGGCTGGATAACATTTATGTAGAGTTTTAAATGAGACTTCTTTCACCTTATTTACAATCAAATAGTCCCAATTCGAAGTGTGCTCCAAATGCGCCGTCGATTTCCCCAAATATCAAGCGTGGTCCGGTGCACGCTTCGTGGTCCCATATATCCCACAATTCATAGCGCGGCGGTGGGTGTGGATAATTTTGCCACAAAATACAGCAGAAGGGAGCGGCCGAAGAGGGTTTTTCTTTTTTTCCCAAACTTTATTGAAATCATAAAGCGAACAGTCATTCCAGTTCAGTTTGTACAGTAGACATACAAGACAAATAAGAGTAACAATATACAGCACAATGAAATAAGAAGGATGAATAAATAAAGGATAATAAAGAAAAAAGGGGGGATGTGAAAGACTTCATAACAACTTTGTACTTGAAAGTTGTGACAGCTCATTCCTTAAACATTTCTGAATGAACTTCAATCAGTGATAAACCTTTTTTATTGGAAGTTAATTTAAGAGAGTTTAAGTAATATTCAATTTCAATCAAAAACAAATTAAATGATGGGGTTGAGTTTTGAAATTTACATTTATGTATGTGGACTTTCCCTAATAAGATGGAGCGGCCGAAGAGTGAACTGTCAAAAGTACTGAATATTTACATCACCACAGTGAGATGACTTTAGTCTCATGAACAACATTAATTGTTATTTACTAGCTAATCTTAAATGACTGTTCAGCACAGACATGAAGCCCAACAATCATGTTTACAGTCCTGTGGTCTCAGCCTCAGATACTCAACTAATCAAAGTGATGTCATGACAAAAATGAATGACCAACAAAACATTTTTCTCCTTCATTTCTGTCACACAAAGCTGTAACGTGTCTCGCGGTTAGTATCATGGTTGCTAGGCAACCTGAACAGCGCGACGAAGCGTATACCGTCCCATTTCACAAGCCTCTCACTTCCGCACTTCTCGTACTTATAGTACGCACCGTACGTAGTACGCGTAGTGCGCGTACTTCAAGCATGCAGACCCTGAATTGGGACACAGCCAGTGTGTTTGTTTTGATTCGTGGCCTTCTAACGTGTCGCCGGGATCCCACAATGCACTGCGGCGTGACGTCAACTCCAAAGCCCTTTAATCCATAATGTAAATATAATATGGCCAATATTATAGTTATTGTCAGAGTATTAGGATATATTACAGCAGTGAGTGAACTCTGTGCCTCTGAGCTTCAGTAAAGATTCAAGTTGCAGTTATTTATATTTCCTGTCACCTTAAATCTTCACTCAAAGACAAGTATCTGTGACAGTGTGTATACAGATGTGTTATGTATAAGAGACAAACATTGTTCGTTTAATATGCTGACATTACTAAATTTGGCTCAGTGCTTACATATATGTGTAAAAAGCAAATGTAGGAGCTGTGATAACTGTGTCTGATAGAATGAAGAGTCGACTGATATATGAAATATTCCTTTATTGGGTGAGAAAATCAGACCATGTCATAACTGCTGTAAGTCACACAGAATAGACATCAGAGCCTTAAACAGGCTGACGTCTGCTAAATGGGTCAAACTGGGCAGAAAGTCTACAAACACATAACATCCTTATAGAATATGATGTAACACTATAGATCAACTTAGCTCAGAATATATAAAGCATATAAACAGTTACAGCAATATGATGCAACAAACACAGCAGCTACTGATCCAAAATACTCAAAGCTTCATAGAACTGAAACCAACATTTATTTTAGCTCCATTCTGCTGCTGATACAGACTTTAGGTTTCTGAATATTACACTTGTTGCTGCCTTTCATAGTGTGTAACTTGAAGGCCCTGAGTACTCTGAGTACTTTCTCCCACACTGAAACACTGGGATGATAACATTATTTGAACATTACTTAATAAGACTGATTCAGCACAGACAGTTATGTTAAACTTTCCTAGCAGTCCTTCACAAACAGGGAACAGTCTGTCTATTCTCTCCATCTGTCAGCTGCTGCTGGAGAACACTTCAGATTGGGACAGCCTTCGTCCCAAAATGCGTACTCGAAGCGTGCGGACGCTAAATTGGGACACAGCCAATGATCTGAGATGGACTGACTCACCTGCACAGGTGAGCTGTGTGACAGCAAAGAGCTGATTATCAGCAGAGGAAACAGGAAACACTTTAAACTCCTCCTCAGCTCTAACTCAGCTGCTCCTCTGACAGCAGGTTATGATCAATAATCACTCTCTGAAAGCTGATCAGGTTATTGTAGAGGTGTCAAACATAAGGCCCGGGGCCAGAATCGGCCCAGTAAAGACTCTGATGGACCTGCTGGATGCATCTACAACATATGATGGGGGCGTAAAGTTTTTGTGTCTGTAAAAGTTTCCTGCTGACAAACACAGCTGTGACTCTCACTGTCACAGTAACACACATGAACTCAGGTGATTTCAACTGGAAACTATTTAAATAACACATAAAGTCATATTTCACAGTGTTTGTAAACAAACTGAATCATTTTATTAAAATAAAGTTGGTTTTATTTTGAAAATCCTCAGTGTGGAAGCTGATCTGGCTGAACTTTATTTTGAAGAGTCTATAAATATTGATTATTGATCGTGCTGTGTGTGTCAGATCATGTTCACCTCCAGCTGCTGTCTGCCTGGACACTGATGACATCATGAACTGTGAGCTCTGTGATTGGCTGCTGTGTGTTAGAGCTCAGCTGCACTTTCAGTTCACTCACAGACTCTCACACACACTCTGTGAGGTCCACACACACTCACACACACTCAGAGTTTAACTGTCAGAGAGCTGCTGATGAAGATGAAGGAGCTGCTCCTCTTCCTCTCCTGTGTCCTCTGTGTCTCTGCTGACGGTGAGTTTGTCTCTGTAAACAGCAGCTTATTGATCAGGTTATTGATCAGGTCACTGATCAGTGTTTGATGTGTTTCAGTTCTTCATGAGGACATTAGTATCAATGGCTGTTCAGACTCTGATGGAGAGTACATGTATGGACTGGATGGTGAAGAGAAAGCCTACGCAGACTTCAACAAAAAGGAGATGATCTACCCTCAGCCTCCTTTTATGGATCATGGGACTTACCCAGGAGCTTATGAACAAGCTGTGGCTAATCTACAGTCCTGCCAACAGAACCTGAAGATTGTTCGTGTGGGGATGAAGGACTTCCCTCCCAAACACAGTAAATACAACATGTAACACCTGTCTCACCTCACCTGTGTTTACCTGCACGCTCTGTAGAGTAACACACTGATGACATCATCAGCATCGATGTATTCTGTCCAATCAAACACAGCCAGCTTCAGCCTGATTAAATATAAGAAATAATTCCACCTTAAGCACATTCAGACTGATCATGTGTACAGAAACACTGACGTGTTTATATTTGTGTTCATGTTTCAGTATTTCTGAATGCAGTATTCTGCATTTACTGCAGATCACAGTTTATTTTATTTTTCCTCCTCTTAGTTCCTCTGAAGCTGAACTGAGTCTGTCTGTAGTTTAACTTCATGATTCTGACCTCACTCTAGCTTCTCTCACACAGACAGTGATGACATCATCTGACTGAACACCTGAACGTTTTATTGATGTTTATTATCATCATGATCACCTGATGTGTTTGTGCACAGTTGCTCCCTCAGTGATGATCTACACCAGAGATGAGGTGGAGTTTGGAGAGAATAACACTCTGATCTGTCACGTGACTGGTTTCTATCCTGCTCCTGTCAACGTCTCCTGGACCAAGAACGAGCAGAAGGTCACAGGATCCAGCATCAACACTCCCTATCCCAACAAAGACGGTTCCTTCAGACAGACGTCCAGATTGGACTTCACCCCACAGCTGGGAGACATCTACAGATGTGCAGTGGAACATCTGTCCCTGACTGAACCGCTGACCAAGATCTATGGTGAGAAAACTTTATTTAAATGTCTCTGTGTGTTTCTGTCTCCAGAGGTGAAGACTGAGCCCAGTGTTTATTACAACAGCTCAACAGCTGGCTCTGATCTGAGCTGACAGTTTGAGACAGATGTTGGCACATCATCCTGTGTTTCCTGTTTGTGTCCAGATGTGGAGGTTCATGTTCTCTGTGTTTGTGTCTCCAGAGGTGGAGGCGTCCGCTCACTCTGATCCAGGTGTTGGACCCTCTGTGTTCTGTGGAGTGGGTCTGACTCTCGGTCTGGTCGGTGTGGCTGCTGGAACCTTCTTCCTCGTCAAAGGAAACGAGTGCAGCTGATTGGCTCACAGTGATGATGTCATCAGTGTTATATGATGAGGTCATAATCAGTGTGACTGTCCTGTATGTAAGTGTGCAGAGTTCACCTGTAATGAACATCAGATTCCTGTCTGCTTCCTGTTTACCTGCCTGAAGTTAATCACCTGTATGAGCTGTTCTGTCTGTCATCATGTGTGTCAATAAAGTTTAACTCTGGAATTCAAAGCAAAGCTACTTTCAGCCGCTCTCCACCCACAGCTCCACATGTTCGATCCAGCAGATGTTACCTGGACTCTGTTCCTGCCACAAAAACAAAGAAGATAAAAGTCAAATCATTGTTGCTGAAATCAGTTTCATCTGAGCTCGGGTGATCTCAGTGTGTTCATAAACTTCTATAATGACTCAATGTTTATCAAACTGTGTTTCAGATCGTTATGTATCAATAAAAACGTGGGTAATAAACACAAATCTGTGAGTCTGTTCTTTGTGTGTTGTTACAAATGCTCACTCTCTGTGGTTTGAGTCAGTGCAGAGCTGAGTCAGGTGTGTCTCACTGGTGTTATTATTTAGGTTCTGTTTCCTGTTTGTTGTCACGTGACGTCATTGGTCAAACATACAGTTTAATGAAGGAATCTGTGTGTGTGTTTAAAATGAAAGATATCTGAATTTATCTTAATGCCACACAAAGATATAAAACTACATTTCTGATTATGTGTATGCTGATCCAAACAGGTGAGAGAAAAATCAATTAACAGTTTATAGAAATGAATCAAACATGTTTAACACTTCTGTTGTAACATATTTTAATATATAACGTTTAAATTGATCCTGAATGCTGTTAAAATCTCATCATGATTCAATTCAGTTTTCTTTATATACCAATAAATCCCACCAATAGCGACCTGAAGGAGTCACTTTTGTAAGGCAAAGATGCTACAGTAACACAGCACAATAATCATTTTATATGAGCTGATGTCCATCTGCTGCAGTCTGACTGTTAACGATTTTATGTTTGAATTTGTCTGCTTTAGTATTTAAATGGCAAATTCTAATTATTATTTAATTTAATCACAGGAAAACGGGATTCAGCTGCTCCGAACACTGAAATGTAAAAATATATCTCTACATGATGACATCACACTTCACATTAATTAAAAAAAACCTGTTTTCATCTTTGAGACACTTCCATCACATCCATGAGGCCTGTGCTGTCACACAGAGGAGCATCAGCCAGCTGCATGGAAATCTTTCACAATAAAAGTGTTTCTATCCTTTTACTTTTAAAGACAAACAGGAAGTGTTAATATAACAGTGCGATGCAGTCATCAAAAGTGCTACAAAGATGCTGGATTGTTTTATTCATTATTAAACAGGAGGAAGAAGAGAGAAGATGACAGTTTTTAATATTACAGGTTGTGGTTATTATTACAGCAGTGCTGATGTCAATAATAATAATAATAATGGATTGGATTGATATAGCGCTTTTCAAGGCACCCAAAGACCCTTTACAATACCACTATTCATTCACTCTCACATTCACACACTGGTGGAGGCAGCTACGGTTGTAGCCACAGCTGTCCTGGGGCAGACTGACAGAAGCCAGGCTGCCATATCGCGCCATCGGCCCCTCTGGCCAACACCAATGGCCAATTCAAACTGTTTGGTACAGATAAATATTAAAGATGAATGATGCTCTGACTGTGGGAGATAAATGAGAACAGAAGATTCTGAGTGCTCTCTGTTTTTAAAGCTTTAATGGACTTTAACAGACAAACACACACGGTGATGAAGAGTGTGAGCTGTGAGCTGGTGTCACAGAGTTCTTCCTGGTAACAGATGATGCTGTGGTCATGTGACCTCTTCTCTGTTTTTAGAGCAGCTCTCAGTCAGACTGAGTCAGTTTGTCAGGAGAACTCAGGAACATGGCTTCATCCTTCCTCTGCCTCCTCTTCATCAGCCTCAGCACAGCAGGTATGATCGATATACTCATCAATACACTCCTTAATATACTGCAGAGATACACTGATCACCAATCACTGTACTGATCACTGGTCAATACACTCATCACTAATCAGTATAGTGATCAATACACACAAATCCACTCATCGGCACACACATACACTCTCTCACTGGTTGTGATCAATACAGTGATCAGTCCTGATGTTCTGTTTGTTCTCAGATGGATTCATGAATTACAGAATGGCTCGCTGTGTGTTTAACTCCACTGAGCTGAAGGACATCCAGTTCATCGACTCTTACTATTACAACATGATGGAGGTCGTCAGGTTTGACAGCAATGTGGGAGAGTATGTTGGATACACTGACTTTGGAGTGAAGCAGGCAAAGTACTTTAACAGTATTCCAGGACAGCTGGCTTCAGAGAGAGCTCAGAAGGAGACGTACTGCCATAACAACATTGGTCTTGACTACAGCGCCGTTCTGTCTAAATCAGGTGAGTGTGCTGGTCTGTGTGACATCATCAGGTGTTGACCTCACTCTGAATCATTCATGATGGACTCACAGCTGCAGGTCAGACTCTGATGATCAATGACTGTAATAAATCACTGACTCTGAACACTCTAACCTCAGTCTGTGGCGCTCCCTGCTGGTGAAACAGGCAAACTGCAGCTGTTCATCATAACACACTGATGATATTAAAGTATTTATTTAACCTGTTCGAGGTGAAATGTTGCTTAATTTATTAATATTTCCACATAAATATTTCTAACAGCATGAAGCAGCCTGACAGGTTATTGAACACGTTTTACTTCTTTACTTATTTTAAAGCAGATAAATCTTATAAACACTGATGTTTGTTTAAAGTTGGATTTTCACACTAATGTGTGTCTGCAGTTTGTTTCTTTGTTGTTTGTTGGTTTCTTTAACAGCTTCACACCTGCACACATTTACAGCTCAGATCAATGAGTCAGTGTAACAGTGGAGCCATTAAATATACTGAAACAATTATTAAGTTATCATCATAACACACACAACCTGTGAGCTGTGTAACATGAGCTTAATAATTCATGTGTTCCAATGGGACAGAACACAGTTTTCCGCTGGTTGAACCGTCTGATAATCAAACGAGTGTTTCTTCATGTCATGAACTACAGTCAGCTCCCAGCAGCTCAGAGGAACATGAGGAGAACCAGCTCAGACCTCCTGTGGAGGGGAAGCTGTCTGATAGTGAAAAGGGATTCCACATGTCGTATCCATCACTTTTGGGTTATAGATGGCTAGATCTACAGTGCACCTGAGTGCACCTTGAGTGTTGACCCATGTGTGGATGAGCAGGCTCTTTACAGGAGTGACTTCCTCTCTGGAGTGAGATGGTGTGACCTCAGAGAAGGAAGGATGTGTGAGAGATTTCCTCCATCAGCCAGCAGCTCTTGTCTCACCCATCTGTGTGTGACTGGTTACAAATTCAATTCAATTTTATTTATATAGCGCCAAATCACAACAAAAGTCGCCTCAAGGCGCTTCATAGATACAGAGAAAAACCCAACAATCATATGACCCCCTATGAGCAAGCACTTTGGCAACAGTGGGAAGGAAAAACTCCCTTTTAACAGGAAGAAACCTCCGACAGAACCAGGCTCAGGGAGGGGCGGGGCCATCTGCTGTGATTGGTTGGGGTGAGAGAAGGAAGACAGGATAAAGACATGCTGTGGAAGAGAGACAGAGGTTAATAACAGATATAATAACAAATATGACCAAATAGACAGACACAGCGCCCCCTGCAGGCTCTGGATGGTACAGTCTGATTAGAGTGACCCTCCATCAGGTCCTCGCTCACCACCACTATCACCATCTCCTCCACCATTGTTGTTCAGCCTACAGTTGTCTATACCTACACCCAAACGTAATGAAACAGCAACCAATGTAACACATTCATTAATCAGCTGCTGTGAGTCTTTAGCTGTAAAAAACAAACAACACAAACACACTGTGAAAAGAAACAAGTGTATCAAACAAAAATAAATCATTATTAATTTCTGCTCATCAGTTAAACAGCTGGATGAGCAGAAATTCAAACTGGGACCAGCTGTGGATTCAGTCCTTTAGTTTGCAATCAGTACTTTATCAGCTACTCTCTATATGTCAGACTTTAGTTTTAAACCAGCACAGCAGCTCATCTGCAGGAGGATCAGTTCACTGATGGTTCACACTGATGTCACTCTGAGTCAGCACTTCACTGGATGTTAATAAAAACTGATCCAGGTTCAAGTCTGGTAGATTTCCAGCACATACAGCTCTGCATGTGTTACTTTAAAATAAATGATGTTTACAGCCTGATGATGTTTCTCCTCACAGCTGATTCATCATCTGATGCATGTATACAATCATCCCTGAGAATATCATATTACCAACGACAGAAACTCATAATGTCTTTCAGCTACGCCCTACGTCAGACTTCACTCCAGTACGCCTCCTTCTGGTATCCATCAAGCCATGTTGGTCTGCAGTGTCTATGACTTCTACCCCAAAAACATCAAAGTGAGCTGGCTGAGAGATGGACAGGAAGTCAGCGCTGATGTCACTTCCACTGAGGAGATGGCAGATGGTGATTGGTACTACCAGACCCACTCACACCTGGAGTACACACCCAGGTGAGCATCATTTTCCATGGAAACAGACTTTTGATATGAAGTCTGGACTAAAGTTTAAAAGTTTAAGATCTGAGAGTCACTGATGTTTGTGTTGAAGGTCTGGGGAGAAGATCTCCTGTAAGGTGGAGCACGCCAGCCTGGAGAAACCTCTGATCACTGACTGGGGTAAATACCTGTCTGTATCTACACACCTGTACACACCTGTACACACCTGTACACACCTACCTGTCTGACTCTCACCTGTGTGACTCAGATCCCTCCTCGTCCATGCCTGAGTCAGAGAGGAACAAGCTCGCCATCGGAGCCTCAGGACTGATCCTGGGTCTGATCTTATCTCTGGCTGGTTTCATCTACTACAAGAGGAAGGCCCGAGGTCAGAACTCCCACTCACAGACCAGTTCATACCTGAAACCAGTTTAGACCAGAATGAAACCAGTTTAGACCAGTCTAAATCTCAAACCACATTACATGAGTCTAAAACTGGTTTGGATCTGGTTTACATCAGTGTTTTATTTTATATACTGATGTTTAAAATTCATATTCAGGCTGTTTTTAAACCAGTTTCACAAAGTTGTAGACCAGTACAGTTTATTTTCAGACCACATTAGTGTCAGGCTGCATTCAAACCCATTTTTTAAAGCATTTTTTTAGAGAACTCTCAGACCTGGTCCAAGCCCTGAAACATGAAACTGAATCACTGTTACTGACCAGTTTAAAACCAGTGTCCATGGTTTGTTTTCAGAGTGTTGGTGACTGTGTCCTCGTCTCTTCTTCTTTCAGGTCGTATCCTGGTTCCCACTAACTGAGCCTGGGTCCTGGTTCTGTCTGATATTGTAAAAGCAGCTGCTTCCTGTGTTCAGACTGATGATGATGATGATGATGATGATGATGATGATCTCTGTCTGGACTCTGAACCTGATCCAGGACCATCTCAGTGTTGTTGGTGGTTGTTGTGGTTTCACTGGGCTGGTCCTGGATCAGGTCTAATGTAGACTCTGCTGTTTGATGCTTTACCTCTGCTGTTTAATCCATGTGATGTAATCCCTGTAATCCATGTCTCTGAATGATTTGGGTGTTTCTGCTCATCTGATTACCATAGATCAAACATTTGTACTGGAGGTCATTGTTCCAAAATAAATGACTCAAACTCTCAGCTGTTTACATGCATCCTGTTAATGTCAACCTGAGGATTTTATCGAGCTCCACTGTCCTGCAGGAAGGCTCAAGATCATATAGACTTGGAGGTGACGGATATGAAAGATATACAAGCAGTAAATAAATCACATGTTGTGACAGTATATATGGAAATATCATAATAACTATAACTAATACAATTTCAATTTCCTGAGAAAATGGGGTGTGACTGCAAAAATCAGCAGAACAATAAAGATTTAGCAGAAATATTGAAAAAGCTGAACAAGCTGAAGTTCCCTCAGAACTACTTGTTGTTGAACTGTGAAAACTGGGCAGAAACTTTAGAAAAGCCAGAAAGAAGAGCCAACAGGTACACATAATAAGGTAAAAATGACATGACTAACAATGTTACAAATATGGACACACACATTTAAATTAATAACACTTTAAGTGTCGATGTTCTAGAAGGAGTCGTCTGAGCGCGCTCATTAAATCACGTGATGAGAGCGTGACAGAAGCTGTTAGTGTGCACACGCGTGTCTGCACGTGAGACAGTCAGGAGCTTCCACCATTGTTCACAGTAACAGAGGGACTGGCAGCTCACAGTACTGACATCCAGAGTCACCATGAACTGTGTCCAGCAGCAGTTTGTGCCCAATGGAGACACACCTGTGGGGCTCTTCAGTCCCACAGGTGTGTCTCCATTGGAAACAACACCTGTCCTACACAAACATGGCAAACAGAGGTGCTGGTGGAGTTGCTGTTTGTGTGAAAAGTGACATTGAAGTACCTCCATAATGTAACTGATGGTGAGTTTGTGGCTTTAAAAGTTGAAGCTCGGGTGACTGATTTCAGTCGTATACAGACCTCCAGATCATTCCTGAAAAACCTGGTAAGCCTGTCAGACTCATTAGAGGTCATGGATCATGGACCACATCATAGTGTTACTGTGACTTTAATGAGAATGTTTTATCCAGGTGTTACGACCTGTCTAGGGGCCAGGTTATATCATGATTGAGTATTCACCAAGACATAATGTGTATGTCTGTGTCCTGTTGACCTGCTGAAACCACATGATCACCATAGTTTTTCTTTTTGGATGAAAGTTTGCAGGGCTAAATATGTGTTTATGCTGTGTGGACAGACAAACGCAGAGGACAGATCCGAGGTCCACATCATTGGTGTGGCCACAACTGACATGCAGAACCAGCTGCAGCTACTCCTGGAAACCTGACAGAGCGTCTATAGTGAGGGGGAAACGTGGAAGCACTTGGATGAGGAACTGGAGAAGGACGAGGTCACCGTTAACAAGACAATCAAAGGGAAAGAAATCATGCAGATAGAAAAATATCTGTGTCAATAATTTAAATAAATTTATGGTTCCTTTATTTTGTTCAGGCTGTTCAGACAAATATGCAAAATGATATTTTATAAATTATAAAGAATGACGTTCATTGTTTTTTATGCTTATTCATATTTTAATGGCACCTTATTATGAGCAGTACCGTATTTAACAGTAATAGTTTTAAGTGCTTTGCATTAAAGATTCTAATAAAGAGTTGGAAATGCATGAAACAGTCTGCAGCTTTGATACGACACACTTTTTATCTGCTGTTTCAGCATAAAAATGATCTAAAGCAACAGAACGTTCCACCAGAAGGCCAACAAGTGCCCATCTGTGTGGTCAACACCATTAGTGATTGGTTTTTGGGGAGGAGGAGGAGATTAAAAATGTTGTTAAAAAGAAGAATAACACAACTAAAAATAAAGATCAAAGCTTAATGTTGTATTTTGTAGGTATTAAATGGGGTGCGTCCATCAACTCTGTACCTTCAAAGAACCCAATAAATTCCTTTCATTATTCATTTTAACATTGCTGCTGTTTAATGCTTTGTTCAGATAATGATGTGAGGGCAAAATGATGAAGTCCAGATTTCTGGGTGGAAGTGATATCAATGAAACCAGGCGTGAACATTTTATTAAAAGGTTTATCCAACAACACTGAATCACAGGATTAAAGCAGAGATAAATCACAGGATATCAGTTTGTATACAACGAGTGCCACCTGACACACTGAAACAACAAAACGTTTAACACTGAGGTGTTTGAAACATGCATTCAGTGATTTGTAAAACAAAAAGTCTTTAGTGTGGATCTATTGAACCTAAACGTACATTTGTTACGATCCAGCTCAAAAGCCTCAACATAAATATAGAGACTAAAATACGTTAGTGGTACCATCTCTTTCAGCTAAGACAAAGACTGTATACCAATTTAGGTTCTGCAGCCTTAACAGTCTACAAGGGCCGCGAAGACCACTAAGGCCGGAAGTGCGAGGCTTGTAGGCTCATGAAATGGGATGGTCTAACCTCCGTCGCGCTGCCCAGGTTGCCTAGCAACCATGATACCAACTGTGGGAAACGTTTCATACAGCTTTGTGTGACAGAAATGGAGAACATATTTAGTTCATTTGTTTCTACATGAGCTCTGTGTGATTTAATAAGTATCTGAGGCTGAGACCACAGGACTGTAAAACATGATTGTTGGGCTTAGGGTTGGAGCCTCACCTCCTCCACAGCATCCTGCTCCACCTCACCCTCCACCCACAGCAGGCTGTTCATGACAGCACAGTGGATCCAACCTGTCTTCTCTCCTTCACTCTATCCTGCCTAGGGATGGGTATTGATAAGATTTTCACGATTCCGATTCCATTTTCGATTCTGTTTAACGATTCGATTCTTTATCGATTCTTTTTAAAAAGGAGAACACTAAGTTCGATTAGCTTAGAACTTTGTTTTATATCTTCTCTTTGAACAAGATAGAAATTTAGGAGTAACATGGCCTTACAAACCCGACAGTGAGATCTTAAGAGATCCAGCCTACGGCTCTTCAGTGGGGTGTCACAGGGTCCCCAGGAAAAAAAAAATTGTAAATGTAAAATAATAAATAAAGAATATCCAGTAATGTCCATGCCTACAATTAAACACATTCACTTACTAGACTAAAACTGGCCAGTGGCGGACTCCCTCAGACATCGGTGCGTTGGTGGTTCTTTGTGTCCGGGGGTGGGCTTCCAGGTACACACCGGCTCACTCCTTGGCGGCCGCTTATCGGGGCCTGGAGCCTGGGGCTCGCTCGGGCCACTTCGGAGGTGGGGTGCCCCCGGCCTCTCGGCCTGGGGCTCGGTCACTCAGGCGCAGCTGGCTGCCGGCAGAGCTCACGGGCGCGTCACTGCAACCCCCCCTGGCTTCTGCTCCGCGGCTGCTGAGTGAGCCCTCATCTGGGACTCTCCTCAGCTCTTACTGGGACAGTGGCGCAGCTGCCCCTCTGTTGGTCTTCCTTGATCTCTTGTGTTCTGGGGGCCTCTGGATGTCTGGAGTCTTGATCTCCTCCATACCTGCTTCATGCCCTGGAGGACGGGGCTGTGGCCCCCCCACACCCTCTAGCAGATCATTACATGAAGGAACCTTTTAAAAAAACAAGCGCGTCCATGCTCACAGGTGTACACACGGGTGATCACACCCACAAACTACACCCTTTTTGGCTCCTACCTCAAAGCACACTGTGTTCTGTTGATCTTATGTGCTGCACAATAATGTTTAACATTTAGTATTTACTGTCATATTCCCATATATCATTGTGATGTTGTTTATTCTGTTACTCTTGTTCTCTTCTGCTTGTTTTCTTTTTTCTTTCTCAGCAGGTGATCCAGGTGATCGATAGATGCATTTTTTTTCTCTGCCCGTTCTGTTGGTTTTTGTTTTTTGCCCTTCTCCCCCGTCCCTCTTCTCAGCTGTTTCTCTTTCCCTCTTTCTTTCTCCCCTTCTTTCCCCCAGTCAAGTCTGTCCCGTATTCAGCAAGTGAAAATAAAATAAACAATAAAAGGTGAATCAAATGGACCATTACGGCAAGGCTGGGATGGTCTATTTGGTAAAGTAAATCCGTTGGGCATCTTTCTTTGCCTTTAGACAATAATTCTGATGCAAAAGAGCCAAACGGGACAGGCAAAAGAAAAAAAAAAAAAAAACTAGACTAAAACTTGTACTGCAGAATCCAGTTAAAAGTCCAAATATGTTTGCTTATTCACAACACTGGCCTCTAAAGAGACACGGGCATCACTAAACTTAGCAAATATTAGCTGCAGGTTAGCTAAATACAACGAATAGGCTAATGTTAGCATTTTACCACAACTTCAACAGATGTAGCTAACAAAAACTAAACTTATGTCCAGTCCAGTGGAATAGCAAAGAAAGATGACAGAAAATGATTGCTTACCTGCAGTTTAGAGGGTCCACCTGAACTCTGCAGCCTTTGAAAGAGCAGGGGCGGATCTAGAAGGGTGGCACGGGGTGGCATGTGCCACCCTAAAATGATCCCATGCCACCCAGAATTAACACTTTGAGCCTAGCTACAGTGAATATAAATGGTAAAACTGAATATATTGCATAGTGTTACCTCCCCCCTCCACCATTAACAAATGGTTCAGCCCATAGGGCAGACCGACTTTGTTTCTTGTTGTCAGTAGCAACAATGCCAATGACTGTGAATCAACACCATGGGCATTTCAGATTTCACACAGGTGGTTGGTTATTCCACTCTGGAAATGGAATGAAGTGTTATTAACCCTCTGTGTGCCGCACCTCCAAATCACATGACTGATTTAAACTGACATAGCAACAAGCTGCAGCCACGCTGAGTCTCTATTTCAGCCCGTGTTGAAAGTTTGGACTTCAAAGTATACACCAGTTTTTCAGTTTTAATGACAGGGCGCTAAATCCAGAGTTATGATAAAAAAAGATATGTATAAGTGATGCTAAATACTATCGTCACATTAAGAAATGCTTTAAAAAAGCATTTTCTAAGGACAGCGTGAAAACAGTAACGACAGAAAACCTATTCCACCTATTGGTGGAGAAATGTCAACCAATAACAAAAATGGCACCACGTTGGCTTTGGTTGTTTAGTGTAACATATGTGTTAAATACTCATGAATTTCACCCAAAACATCCCTTGTTTAAATTAAATACTTCATTTTTGCATCTCACTCTCCTACCTGTGATCTGAGTCTGTGTGAGTTCGTGTGTGTGCGCTGTGTGGTGACGTAGGCGTGTGCATGTGTGTCCCGGTCACAGAGGTGATCCAGTAATGCTGCACTAATGAATTACACTAACTATTCACGTTAGCTAAAGTTATTAAGTTAGCTAAAGAGTTGGGATGCTGTGTAAGACATAAATAAAGCTAAAACACAAAGGTTTGGACACCGTTTTGCATGTTTCCCTACTGTAGGGGTCTCTGCAAGCATACAGAGGGGGTACTCTGAGAGGGTCCAAGATGACAACTTTGGAATTCTACTAGAAACAGTCGATCATGTTTGTCAAAGCTGAATTCAGGGCAAACTACGCTAAATTAGCGTTTTTAGCTAGCAGCTACAATAAGCATAAAAGTTACCTTACGGGTATCATTTGTTAACATGACGCTTGTTCTTATACATGTAATACATTTATTACCAACCTGAGAGTTTATCCGCTGGTCATTCGACATGACGAATGACTTCTGAAGTCTTAATTCAGCTCAAGACGCTGTAGATTCCCGTCAGTAACACTTTCGGTCCGCTAGTAAAACGTAGTTCTATTAATCTGCGCTTGAACCGGAACCGGATGTAAGTTCCAAAAAACTGAATTGTAGAACTGAAACTGAATGGTGAGAAGTGAAACTGAAATTATTCGAGAGCTGAATTTTTAAAGGATAAAATGCAGTTTCAAAGCAAATCAATTCATTTTCAAAATATAAAATTCAATTTCAATTTAGTGATGATCATTTTCAAACCATAAATTGAATTTCAAATTAGACTAATTCAAATTCAGTTTTCAAAAGCATTTATTCAAGTTACAATTCAGATTCAATCTGAGCAATTCAAATTCAAATTTAACTTATTCAAATTCAGTTTCTGATGGCACAGATTTCTGCCCATAGGTAAGTCACTGCCACGTTGCTCTCTGCGAATTAAAGTTTGTTCAGACCCCAAGCTGCAATGTGAATACAGCCGAACCGCCATGTTTTTGTTTGTCATTTAGAGACTCATTCGGGATAAGTTTTGTGGAGGGCGGAGTTCACTAATATAGGGCTTTGGAGTTGACGTCACGCTGCAATGCATTGTGGGAGCGCGGCACCATTTTCGGGGTCTACGAATCAAAACAAACACACTGTGTTGGAACGACGATTACAAGATGCTTAAAAGCAGCTCAATAGAGAATGGACTGTATAGAGACCGATTGCGTCCAGAGGCGAAGCGGCGGTACTTGCAGAAAATAGCCTGCATTGGAAATGTGGACCCGTATGAAATACGGCCGTGGAGTAGAAACCCTGAAGACCAACCGCTATGGACGTAGCCTGACATATTCTCGTACCTTGTCTGTGGAGTCAGCGCGTACAAGTCGTCATTCAATCAAAGGTAAGTCAGCTCGAGTACTGCGAGTGAAATGCGTTTGATTTCCCTGCAAACATTCACATTAGTGCAGCATAAATTCATTCATGAGGGGAAATTACAGTGAGAACATGTGGAGGCTGTTAGGTGGATAACATAGTGAGTTCAGTGCATTGATGAGACACTGTCCTGAAGGATTGTTATTCTTTATGGTTAAAGAAATTGCAATGATTTATTAATGTTTATTATAAATAATTCTAATTATACATCTTGCTTCCATATTTGTATCCTGTGTCACTAAAAATACATTTTATTTTAGTTTTATACATTGATTAATGACCTGCAGAATCTCCTTATCATATTAAGTGATTCATAATTGTCACTTTATGCTTTCTCCATCTCTAAAGTGATGACATCCTTGCATTACATACTTTAGGTTCATTTTCTGCAGGCAGATTTACACTATAACCTGCAGCGTTCTATAGATGGACACATAAAGAAATGAAAAATTACATGTATGTGCTAACTTTCTAGACACTTTGTTACATTTATGATAAAGTAGATTAAACACATTTGTGTCGGCCTTGGCTCATAGTTCTTGTCTTTAAATGAACTTTGTCTGTGTGTGTTTCAGGTCCTGCACTCTCAAAGACTGAATGAACCAGCATTGCAGCCATGGGTCACTGTGAGCATCACAGGGAAGGTTGAAGCCGCCCGCTGCACCTGTAAGGCCGGAGTCGCAGAGACCTGCAGCCATGTCGCTGCTCTTCTGTTTAATGTAGAAGCAGCAGTGTTGATCCGTGGCACAAGGACTGTTACAGATGAACCTGCATAATGGGTTTTGCTGGGTAATATGACCAAGATACAGCCAGAGGTTGGCCATAAGATAGACTTCTCCTCTTCAGCTGCCCAAAAAAGGCTCTTGATCAAAACATTCACAGACCATCTGTAGTGACAGGTAAAAGGTAAAACATCACATCAGTAACAGTGTAAAATCCATGTCATTTATAGTTTACAAATGACAAAATGTTTACACAAAATCATGACAGTGTTTACATGATATCACCCACTACTAACATTACTTTATTTACTGTATCTTTTGAAAAAATAACAGCACAAGACTAAAGAACATTTAACAGGAGCAGGTTTCATTTTCCCTGGTTTTATTATCACACTGTTCACCAAACGCAGCAAACCTTCACCATCTTATCCAGGAGGGTCACCTCTTCACCCTCACATGGAAGAAGTAATCTGATTGGCATGGTGGTATGTTTGAAGCAGGTCCCTCGTGTAGCGCTGGAACCCAGTCACGATGTTTCATCCATTTCATCGGCTGGTTTGCTGCAATAATGCCAAATAATTAGCAACTCTATAAATAGAAGGTAGTTCTGCAAAATCACTCAGTAGGATGTTTGTTCTAATTTGCTCAGAGCGCATAGAAAATAAAACTAATAGGCTATAAAGATATGAACATATTTAGAACTTACCGGAATGAAAATGTCTGGAGCACCAACAGATATTTGGAGATGGAAGAGAACTGCACGTCAGCTCGTCTCACAGCTGCTCTCCAGGCTGGACGCCTTTGTTTGGTAACATCGATACACGAGCTGCTCATGTTGCTTCCAGGTTGGGAAAGAATGAAAAGATAAACCATTTTCAACCTTATTCTCTTGCCGGTCGTGCGATCGAACATTGCAGCCGACCACACAGCAAATACGAACCGTGGCTATGCTTTCGCTCCTTTTTCACTTAGACCCCCAAAATGGCGGATCGGGCCAAAATCCTTTCCACGCCCACCCCCGTGACATCACGCTCCAAAGCCCTATACGTTTTTAATGAGTTTTAGCCGAGAACGCAGCTGAAATGTTAGCATGCTAAGTTAGCCTGATTGCTAGAGGCTTGTGAGCGTACTCGCTGCAGTTTTTTAACAGCATGCACTCTTTTTTCCTTCATCAGGAGAGGTGTACTGGCAGGCGTGTGACACACACAGATCAGACACATATTTCTGTGTTGCAGATGTGCAGTAAAGAGCCAAAGACCCAGTACTGTCTCCTGCCTCTTACTTTCACGCCAGAACACTTACAGACGGGTTACGCTTGTTTGTTTGTGAAAGCTGTAACAGCCATAGACTTACTGGTTAACTCAGAGCTTTCCAAAGTGTGGGGCCCGCCCCCTAGGGGGGTCGCAGAGCCATCGCAGGGGGGCGCGGTATGAAAAGGAAAAAAAAAGAATGCTTGGACACTGCTAACATAATGGACAGGTTTTTGATGGGTGACCACACAAAGGCAAAGCAGGAGATGAAGCGTCGCTGAATATGTTTCCCATCTTCCTGATCTCTCTAACAGAGTCGTAGCACATGTCCTGTTGTTTAGTCCATCACTGCATGAGTCCATGTCCCAGTATCTGAAAGAGAAGTTACTCCCATCTGACCACAGGCCGATCCACGAGGCTGTAGACTTCTGCAGCTTCTCTTCACTGTATATCTGATGGAGTCCACTGGCCAGGTCGGTGTGATGCTGTCTGCAGTAGCTCTGAGTCCAGGTCACAGACGTCAAAGGTTTTATTGTCGTTCATTGTCGAGTTAACAGAGAAACACAAAAACATCTTTATCAGCTAACTCGTCTCATTCTTCAAACTGTCTCTTTCAGGAGTCTATGATATAACACAGGTTATAAAATTAATTATAACATTATTAAAGATTGTATTATCTTATTACTGTCCACATATTCTCACCGTGGTAGCAGATGACCTGAAACGTGGCAGTGCGTGTATGATCTTCCCACCCGTCTCCTGTCCTTAGCATAACTGATAACTTTGTGTGAAATGTAGCCGTCTGTGTGCTCCAACACAAAATGACGGTTCTTGTTTTACTGTTCCTGGAATTCATGCTTTAAATTAGGTCTGTCAGCGTTAACGTGTTAATGCAGACTCGTTCAATCGCGTTAGTCGCTATGACCGCGTAACACACATTACAATGTTAGCACTGAGTAACCCCTTACACGGCTGATCCACAGTAACACTGACAGCACTCTTTACAAATCTCTGTATAGGGATTTGAAGTGATTACAACATGATCCTGTGCAGATGTGACCCAGCACCTGCTTTTCCCTGTGTGGATGTCTGTGTTAAATCAATCACACATTCATTTATGACAACAAGATGAAGCCTGTTAGCACCTCATGCTGTGAAGAAGCCAAAGAAACTTAGAAAGACATTCTGAACAGCAGATCCAGAGTTTTATGACATCTTCAATAAATGTGGACATACAGAAGTTAGCTTGGCATATGTAAGGTCTTGTGAAAGGGGAAACACAGACGGTCTTTATCTTACAGTGTGACTGAAGAGCATCTACATTTACTGTCTCTCTCATGTTCTCACCTTTCCAGCTTGTTGTCGTTGTAGCAGCTGTTCTCTTACTCGCCTGCCTCCCTCCTGCTTCTTGGTGTGTCTGTGTGTACATGTTTACGTATCTCTGTGGGGACCACAAACTGGAATTTTACTATATTTCTGGGGATCAACTCCGGGGTTCCTGGTGACCCAGTGTTTTCAGTTTGTTCATGTTCTGTGTGCTTCCTTCTAATGACTCTTTAGTGTGGACTCTCTGACATTACCACACATCACACACAGACACTTTTTAAAAACTATCTCTGACTCCTGGACAGGCTGTTCAGGCCAAAGCGCCGACTCCTGGAGCAGTTTCATTTTTTTAAAAGGATCTGGTGAACCTGCATGTGTCCTTCGGTGTGCAGTGCTGGGTGTTGGCAGTCACTTTGGGTCACAGCTTCCACTTCCATGAAAGAGAGCAGTTGTCAGTGCCTTCTACTCGTACTTGGTACATGTGACAAAAATGGCATCTGCTGTAATAAATTGGCTGTGTGCAGGAAAAGGACCTAAATGCAGACTCGTATGTGGAGACAGGAGTTACACTCAAAACCACCTTTATTTGCTGACTGACAAAACCTGTGAAATCAAAGCAAAAGGGGAAACCCAGGGAGAGGTACAAAACCATGAGGGAGGACCCAACAAAGGACTGAGGGAGACGCTGGCTGAATACACATGCTATGTCCA
This sequence comes from Maylandia zebra, assembly GCF_041146795.1. Taxonomy (NCBI): domain Eukaryota; kingdom Metazoa; phylum Chordata; class Actinopteri; order Cichliformes; family Cichlidae; genus Maylandia; species Maylandia zebra. Next base: position 11,247,701 of record NC_135169.1, on the reverse strand, counting down.
AATTCAGGGTTGCATGCTTCGAAGGCCACGTTTGTGGGCAATTATGTCACAGCGACACGACGAAGACCGTCCTAATTCAAAGAGTCCTCCCAATGTGGTGACAGATGTGTCCTTTCCCAGATTTGAAGGATGGGTCTGGTGTTTCTTTGTGGCCCAACATATCCCACGATTGATTGCGGGTTACACAGGACAGTAGTTTTGCGTAAATTTAGAACAAGAAGAATAATTTTTCGCAGGTACAAGAATACATCAGTTGACACATCATATTCATATGAGTGCGGTCCTATTAACCCTCATGCTGCACAGCAGCGCTCCCCAACCTTTGTTGCGCCACAGACCGGTTTATGTCAGACGGAGCGTTTAAGGTAAAGCGGATAAATACAACCACATAAAATGACCAAGACAAAAACTGTGGTATTTTGTAAATATAAGACTACACACCATCAGAGCGGGAGTCACGAGTTCGATTCCCACCCGGTATCCAGTAAGGGTCCTGGCTGGAACCTATCATGGGCGACCGTGGCTCAGGGGGTTGGGAGGTGCATCTGTAACTGGAAGGTCGCTGGTTCAATCCCCGGCCTCTCTGTCCTGGTCGTTGTGTCCTTTACCCTACTGGTGTTGGCCAGAGGGGCCGATGGTGCGATATGGCAGCCTCGCTTCTGTCGGTCAGGGCAGGTGTGGCTACAACTGCAGCTGCCTCCACCAGCGTGTGAATGTGAGAGTGAGTGAATGACTTGTAAAGCGCTGTATAAATGCAATTATCATCATGTTCGGTTCTTTTCTGAATTCTTTTGCCGACAGAGAAAGACTGGACTCAGTGTGGTCAAAGCTCAAAAAAATCATCTTTATTGTACATTTCCAGAAACAGAGAACTGTAGACACGAGCCACGCACAGTTCTGAAAACATTGCAAGTATATGTAGTTCTGCCCTACGTCACACACAGACACACGTAGTTTAATCAAAACATCTCTGCTTAGTTTCACTTTCTGTCTGCAGCTTCCTGTTCTCTGGACAGAGCGTGCAGTTTCCTGTCAGCCTCTGACCAAAGTCGGCCCTTTCTTAGACTGGAAGCAAACTATATTTAAAGAAAGTAACAATCAGCACTAAATAAGCTCTAACAATATATTAATTTCGTGATAACTCCCCATGTTAAAACCACGCCAGGAAACCAAGAATTTCACTACATGTTGTACTCTGTATAATTGTGTATGTGACAAATAAAGTTTGTTTGAGAGTAACGTCCTCCTCTCTGCCACTTAATGCTCTCTGGTCACTATGGTAACGTGTAAATATTTCTTCCAAAATAAGACACACAGCTACAACACAGGGAAAGACCCAGGGAAACCGAGTTAACGATACAAACCCTGAAAACCATAAATTTCACAGCGGAGCCTCAACTCTGGCGGCGCAGTACCAAACGACCCACGGACCGCTGCTGTACAGAACCTGTGATGTCCAGACGGCGTTCCTCTGTTGTGAAAACCTTTGGGTTTAGGGATTAACATAGTTGCCATGGTTTCCTTTCTCCTCTTATTTGTTGTGTGTGATCAGGACAATCCTGGAGAAGATGGGCCTGCAGGGGAAAGTCACCCGCTTGCAGGCCAGAAGACATGAGATAACTTTAAAGACAAAGTACATCTGTGTGTTATCAACAAGATAATCATTAAGAACACAAGTTAATAAATGTGCAACTACTAAGAGTTGTTGTGGTGTTTTTATTTGCCTGCTGTCATCTTTGATTTCCTCTGCCTTTAGGATTGCAAGTATCCAGGCTCAGGAGAGGGGTCACTGCTGTGCTTGGCCCTGCACTCAGAAAAATAAAGGTGCCAACTGGAACCAAAAGTGGTTCTTTAGACTGATGCCATAGAAGAACCTTTTTTGGTGCCACAAAGAACCTTTCAAACAATGGTTCTTTGAAGAACCATTTCTTTCAGTGGTTCATTGAAGAACCATAAAAGGTGCCCCAAAGAACCATCAAGAAATGGTTCTTTGGGGCACCTTTAATGGTTTTTCAAAGAACCTTTTTAAAAATGGTTCTTTAAAGAACCATTTTAAATCTTTCAAAATAAAATGCATCATAAATTGAATTTGAGTAGGGTAAAATAAATACGAGCACAGCATAGACATATATTAATGGTTTTTCATTTTGTAGTTACCAAAAGACAAAAAGGCATTTTAACCCTCAGCACAACATCACTACTAATACATGTCACATATTAGTGTTTTAAACAGTAATAATTAAATATATTTGCTATACTATAAATAAATATATATAAATACTATAGCTACAGATAACACAACAAATAATACATGTATTGTTTAATTAATAAAACATCAGAAAGTGATAAAACACATTAGAAATAGCAATAGCTTCATAACAGACCATTAAATCAACACATTTTCATCAGCAGATGTTTGCATGTTCAGTAAAAATATTTCAACAACAAGTTTATGATTAAAATGATCAATGAACTTCAGCCTTACGCCATGTAATGTACGTTTCATGTTGTACTCATGGTCCTTTGTTAGTCCAGTTTAGGATAATCTCTCTGACGTATGTTTCATATCAAACATATGTCATATCAAAACAAGCCCACACCTGCAGTTGTTTCAGTTTTTCACTGGTGTTTCCTGTCAGCTGGTCAACCTCACTCAGGCAGACATCCATATCAGCCAACCAAACGACAAGTTCCTCCCTTTGTGCTTCAAACCCCTCCCACTCTGAGACAAGGAGCTGAAAGAGAGAGAAAAGGGTCAATTATAAAGAAGAGAGAAAAGTGAAACCCTCCTCAGGTCTGACTCGCATACCTGCAGTTGACCTGTGATGGACTCCAGTTTGGCGTTCACGTCATCCCTCGCCGATGCCAACAGCCGAGTCTGCAGGGTGCCCTGGAAGAGCTGAGTTAATGTTCGACTCCTCCTGGTCAGGCTCTCCAGCTGGATGAGCCGAGGTCTCCCCTCTCGCCGCTGCCTCATCCAGCTGGATGAGCCGAGGTCTCCCCTCTCGCCGCTGCCTCTGAACACAGAAACACAAATTGCATCTGAAGCAGGAGGTGCAGATTTTTTTTGCTATTCTTTTCTAAATCCAGGCTAGATCATGTGGAGGTATTTGGAAAACTTTTTTGGCCAGCGGACGACTGTTGCCTTGCAGAAAGTCAAATCAAACATATGCGATACACAATCAATTCATAAGAACACATTATAAAAAATAAGTCCAGTTCTTGCCTGATTTCAAGTGAAATCTGCATCAAAACAGGGTGACAGAAGTAAAACGAGTGCACAAAGCCTCACTTTGTACAAGCCTGCTATTACAGTTCTCCTCTATGCAGACGACTTTCCTGTTTTCAAGGCACAACTTGGATCTGCTGTACGAATCTTATGGATACACACTAAATGAAACAATAGTGTGCATGACTCCAGATTCTGATCCCTCATCCTAATATGGTCCCAACATAGCAACAGCAATAAAGCAGATGCTGAGGCTAAAAAAATACAAAGTCCATAAACCAATGGCTGACATGGGTTTTATCATAAGGGTGATAAATATACAGATTTCAGTCTGTCTTAGAGATTTGATGTTCATTTACCTGCAGATGCACTATACGTACCTGCTCTGTGGTTTTTCACAACATTTTGCACATCACTATTTAATACAGGAAGTAGGTGAACTAAAACAAGTCATCTTTCTTTGTGAGAGGACCATATTAATGAAACAAACCTCAATGACATCGTAGGGATCCCTAAAGATGCTCCTGCTGCTTCTCTTCCTCCTCATCCTAAGCTTCCTTCTCCTTGTCCTCGCCTTCCATCCAATTGTAATTCAACCTAATTGTGTTTCTCCCCCTCCTCTTCCTCATTTTGTTGGAGCTGTGAACACAATTAATGTGAATCTGGATTAATTTGTGCAAACAAGAAAAATCTACAGCTTTTTGGTCAGAGGTGCTCTTGTGATTTAAGCCGGGTAGAGTAGATTTATGTGTTGATGCTACCTGCTTCAGCTCTGGCTGCTGAGTGATATTTACACCCTGGCTGGATTACAAACTTTAACCATGTGCTGAACTTTGGCCCAGCGTTGATACCTCTTGTTAGTATAACGACCTCTTCTTAGCTTGTATGTATGATGGTGGATAAATGAAATATACAAAGAAAAATTAACTATATTACAAAAGAACATCTATCTTGGAAACATCAAATGACCGGAGCATAACTTGTCAACTAGTCCGAAACTAAGTTATACAGGAACAGTCAAAGACACCTTCTCATGTCACATTTCTATATAATTAGATTAGACAATAAAGAGTTATCTAATCTAATTATTCATTCAAACACTCATGCATAGCTGTATTTTATACAGCTCATACAGAATTCAAAGTACAGGTTCATGTGAGTATTTAATGTACGGCTCAGATCTACAGAATTTCAGAGTTTCTAGAGCAGACACAGAGCTCACGCCACAACAGGCTTCAGGCGCCATTTTAGTGACTTTAACAATATATTAAATTTTAATTTCGGTCTAGCTGACATTAGGTTATGTACGCAGCACGCAATTGAACCACATATTTTAGAAGCCAAAGGTTCACATTAGCTGGGAGCAGCTTCACTTAATTATAACAGTGGTTTTGTTAGGAAAACAGTTGGATACTAAATTGCGCTGACGTCAACGGCTAACGTATCTAGCTAATCGCTACTGTTAGCACATTAACAGCAAGCTACAATGACGAGTAACAAAAACAAAACCGTAATAAGGTTTTAATGAAAATGTTTTACCTTTTCTAACAGTCCCAGAATCCACAGCTTCAAAGTCCAGCAGGTACTGAAGACTGCTATCCGCCTCGCTGTCACCGTCCGTGAGTTTTTTTCCCGAAAGGTCAAGGCCCGCCGCTCGCACACTCTGTCTGCGCATGCGCATCCCAACGACTGACCCCCTCCGTCCGCTCCCGGGAGGTTATAGTATGACGTGTGCTGACGTCACTCTCTCTCCCTGTCATTTATTTGGCTCGAAACACATATCAACAAATTGCTCAGTGATGAACAACTACTCAGATCATTTACCTAAGCTGTGCTTTGTCAAAACGAAGTGTGTGTTCATTACACTGACATTCTGTTCTGCAGTTGTTATTTACTTGTATTTTATAATTTGACTTTACATACTGCTGGGTGGTTTGTAAAGTTTACAATAACTAGTATTATCATTATGCTATATTTTCAAAAATATATAATAATCTCAAAAGTAATGCCTTGGAGTAGAAAATAGTAATGCTTTATTAAAATTTAAAACTAAAGTACAGTATTTGAATGTGTGTATTGTGTCTACTGTTTGCAAATATTTCTAACTTTTATTTGAATATTCAGTTTCCTACCATGTTCTCTTAAAGGGTAATTGCCAGGTAACCCGCCCTCTCCCTTCGCACACACATGCACACAAAGAAAACACACAGTATAATTCACAGCCTCATTATAGTGAATAAATATTTATGCCATTTACACCATCAAACTTAGATTGCTAAGGATGAAGAACCTTTTGTTCTTTAAAGAACCATTTGTAATAGCTGAAGAACCATCCACAAAATAAAAAGGTTCTTTGACGTATGATGGTTCTTTAAAGAACCATTTAAGAACCATAATTTTTCTGAGTGTGGTTTGAGGTGAGAGGACAGAGGCCTGTCCTAATGTCCTCTCTCCCTGAGGACACTCCAGGGCCAAGTGCAGCAGTGGGCGACCAAAACGACAGCGATGAGGAAGAGTGAGCCCCCCACAGCATGAGGCAGCAAAGAGAGGCTGAGGAGAGCAGGGGGAGGATGGACACACTGTTTTCACTGCTAGAAAGATTAGTTCCCAAATGGGAACAATCAGCCAGGCTTTCAGGGTTTCACAGTGAGCCCACCTGAAACCCTGGCTGATTGGGACCCACACCCAGTTTCACCCCTTGGCTCAGGCGATTAGAGGATCATCAGGGGGTCCTTTTGTCCCTCTGTGGGGGGAAACTCCCACTAGGTTTATATCTGGGACTCTCCACCATTTGACCTTAGAACTGAAGAAGCTTCTCTGATGAGAGGTGAAACGTCTTCAAGCTACTTAAAGAAGTCCAGACGCTTTTCTTTCCAAGCTCCTTGGTCATTGCACAAGTTTTACACAAAGAGTAAATACAACTTGTCTTAAATATTTCATACTTTTGTCTCATCATTCTTATTACTGCTATTCTCTGTTATCTTCTTCATAATCTAACTGCACACTTCTATATGCTCATGTAAAGCTGAGGAGCACGAGCCAAAGAAGGTCATTACGGGTAAATGTGGCTGCACTGCATCAATACACACATCATATATTCAAGACTTCAGAGAAAATATTTAAAATGCTCCCAGTACAGCTTGCTGCATGTGCAGAACCAGACACTCCAGGTATTTGTCAGAGGTGTGTTTGGCAGCAGCATTGCTTTGCATATTAGTTTAGTAACAAGCAAAACACCAAAGCCAGAGAGTCATGTGTACGCTCATCGTATCTGTCAGTCCACTTTAATAATATTATACATCTATCGTTTAATGTCAGCTTCTTTATTTCATTTAAAAAGTGTTTCTCTGTGTGGACTAGCTCTGCTGCCTCCTCTAGAAGTGGGTGTTCTTGAGTAGCAGGTAACCTGCTGCTCTCCTCGTCACAGTTTGTGTTTTGCTTCCAAAACAGCTCCATGAGAGCAAAGCTGTGGGAGCTCTGGTGGACCTGCTGAGGGTGTCCTTTGCTGTGCAGTGCTGGGTGCTGGCAGTGGGTTTGGGTCACAGTGTTGAACTCCCATGAAAGACAGCAGTGGTCAGTGCTTTCTACTCGTACTATGTGACAAAAATGGCATCTGCATCACTATTTGATGACATTACAACAAAATAAATATGAGCCCTGGCTTGTTGAGCACCTTCCTGCTTTGAGTCAGACATTCTAGCCCAGGGGTGGGCAATCTCAGTCCACGAGGGCCGGTGTCCCTGCAGGTTTTAGATGTGTCCAACACAGCTGGTTTAAATGGCTAAATTAGCTCCTCCACATGTCCTGAAGTTCTCCAGAGGCCTGGTAACGAACTAATCATGTGATTCAGCTGTGTTGACCCAAGGTGAGGACAGCGGCCCTCGTGGACTGAGAGTGCCCACCCCTGTTCTAGCCCTTCTAGCACGCTCTTACCCAAAACGGTCCTTTTGCTCAGTTTTTGATTCTCAGTATATCATTTTAAAGACAAGTTGCATGAAACTTGGCCAGGATGTGTTTTTTAGGATGATTTTAAAAATTCAACGAGCCCCTCTATGGTGTACAGAAAAGGAGACTGGCGTATATGCCTACACTCTTTACCCTCGTAATTCTTTGGCCCCATTGGGTCCTGTTGTAATCATATATTTCAGATATACTGTAATCCTAACATTTTATAATGAGCACATATGTAGCTGGAGCTCCACCTTAGACATTTTCAGTGGTTTTAAATGCAGCCTGCTCTTACTGGTCCTTTCTGCACAGACACCATGAAGCGCACACTATTGCTGCAGTTTTGCGGTCTTCTGAAAGTGAAAAAGATAGCACTAGTGGAAATCTTTCTGACAATGAAGAAGGGAAGGAGTTTTTGCCAGGCTCTGAGGAGCTTTGCAGCTCATCTGAGGAGGAGGAGGAAGAGGAGGACGAGACAAGACTAAAAAATGGTGAACTCATGTGGTCCCACTTGTGAGCCACAAGTCCAGGAGTCTGGCAAGAAAAAGGCCCAGATCAGGGCAGAGGCCTGCGAACTGATGGCATTTTAAAAGTAAAACTTTTTTGGTTTGAAATGAGAAAAACACCACAATATTTTTAATAATAAAATAGTTTTTTAATTCTTGAAAATGAACGAGTTATGAAATATGTTAATGTTATTAATATAATAATTTTATTAATATATTTTTATGGCTACCACATGTTTTATCACTTCCTAGGGCATAAATAATTGGATTGGTTTTGTTAAATACAAACAAAGTGCTGCCACGGGCAGAAAGAGAGCTCCACTGTGTTTATCTGTAGTTCAATGAAAGGCTTCAGCTCATAGTCAGAAAATACAGTTTAGTCTTGTTTTCAGTTTAAAAACACAAACAAACATTTTCATGTGGGCGACTTTTGTTTGTCTGTGCTACTTGAACAGTAAAGTGGTGAGGATTGGGAGGGCGAGCGCTCACGGGTCCCACACTTCTGCATTTTCATTGGGGGGTGTTCTTGTGTAGTAACCTGGACCTCTCCTCATCATACTTCATCAACCTGTTGTGTTATTCAGTCAGTGTCCAGCTCTTTACCTGGCAGACACCCACCTGCTGTGCTGAAGACCCAGTTTGGAGAGCCAGCCTGCTGTGCTTAAACCTGAGTAGACATCCTGTGAGCAGAGTCGGCGTGTCATAGAAATGCATGATGTATCAAGTGTTACACCTGTAAGAGACAAGCCCCCGCATCCCAGGGAGGGAGAGGTGTCCCACCGAGGCCCAGCCAGCCCTGATCCACCCCACCCACCCACTAGTGACACACACACAGACATAGAGATGCATGTACACACATTGAACCGCCCACCTCCTGTGGTGTTAATTTAACAGGATTATTTGTAACCTACAAAGTGTCATGTTTCTCTTAAAGTGTGCAGAACAACCAAAAACACGACAGTCACAAACTGATGAGGTCTGATCACAGTCTGTGTGGGCAATTTGCTTTCACCTGCTACTGCAGGGTCTGCTTTACAACATAAAGCACCTTGAGGTGACTGTTGCTGTGATTTTGCTGTATAAATAAAATTGAACCTGCTCCAAACTTCCGTGCGTCGTGCATAACTGCAGTCAAAGAAGCACATGGACCAACGAGTCTGACCTGATTCTTTGGTGGGGCCCTGATGACTGTTAACAGGCGGAGCTCAACATACATTTCAGATATTTAAAGTCTAAGATGAGCTGAAACAGCTGCAGTGAACCATGGCTCTGCAGCAGTTTGTGTGCTGCGTCACTGTGCTGATCACTTTCTTCTGCAAAGATGAGATTTTTCTCATATTTTCTCACTGAGATTATATCAGGGTGGAAGAAGTGTGCAATGAACTAGAGGTTCAAATGTCGACTATTCTAACCCAAATGTTTCTCCTGGATACAAGGAGAGAGTCTGTTTAGTACTGATGTCATTCAGCATCATATTAATATTAGAATGTAAACAGAGCTCATCACCACAGTCACTGCACTGCTTCATGTTCACAGTAATCCACACGCTTTATTTGATACCAACAGTTCTGTCTTTGACACGGTGCAGACACGTCGTGTTGTCATGTTTGTGAGTGTAGTGAGTACACTGTGAGTACATCGGTGAATTATTTGAGCTAAACGTTTGACACCCAAAGCAACAACAGAGGTGACTCTGAGTTTGTCTCTGCAAAGATGTTGTTTTCTTTCTTTAAAACAAAGAAATGGGACTCAAAGATGAACTGGTAGGTTATTGACAACAGTCAGCATTAAAATGTTCTGTTTAGTATGTGATCAGTTCTCAAGTTAGACGAACTCACGGCCTTCGTCGCCTGCACTGACCTGTTTCAGTCAACCAGTAAGACGTCACAATAACCAGAACTAAAGGGTAAAGAGTTAATTACTTTAGTGACTGCTTAATAAATTAGGGCTTAATATGTTTGGTTCACAGTCTGATCATTTACAACATTAAGTGCATTAAATTATATCTCTAAGAGGACCTGCCCAGCGTCACCTGGCATGTGACTCTGCAGCAGAGCTGTGTTCGATTCATTTAGGAGGAGGAAGTCGTCCTCAGCGTGATCGTCTGATCGGTATCAAAGGAAACAGCACAAACTAGTTTCTGGCTGTTTCCAGTAAGGTTCCCCAGGCTGGGCCTCCTCATGCTCATAAGGCAAACGTTTTCTTGTTAGCTGTTTTAAACACACGGAAACCTAAAAATTAACTGGCTCCCCTTAAAAATGTCCTGTTCAGTTTCTGATCAGTTCTTCAAGTTGGAAAAAACATCACTGCTTACTTTCACATGTTTTCTGTGAAGCGGTTTAACAGATTTGTCTGTTTTCTCATTTTCAGGTTGTCATTTGGATCAGCCCGGTAAGCATCCAAAGACATGTGAACCTTGTTCCTTCTGTCAGCTGTACAGTAATGACAACATGTGCACAGTGATCTCCACATTCGTTTCAGTGACACAGTGCGCTGACGTTTGGTCTTTCTTTCATCTGTGAAATACTTTTGTCAGTAAAATCTTCCACTTTTGTGACACAGAGGAGGAAGATCTGTGGATCACATGTGCACCAGAGTCTTCAGATCCTTCTTAAAATAACATCCACATGAATGCCAGCGCTCAGGATGCACTGATCAGTGTTACCTCTGTCTCTGAGTGGTTTCATGTGCTGATCTGTGTACTCGCTGTTAAACTGTGCGGTCTTTTCTTTTCTCAGCATGTGGCAGCAGGGCTGTGAACAGCAGCAGCATCACAGGAGCTCATGATGCAGCACCAGGAAGTTGGCCCTGGTTCGCTGTCATAAACCTTTTTGTTGGAGGGTCCAGTGGTGTTTTAGGAGGGTCTCTGATCAACGACCACTGGGTGCTGACAGATGCATATGCACCAACGTGAGTTACTGCTGCAAGTTTACGCTTTGTTGAGGAATAATATGATGGTGAAAGTGTAATATTTATGAGCAGTAAATAATTACTAGAGATATTTATTAAATGTTTTCTCACTTCTTTTAACATTTAAAAACAGGCGATCGTGGCTCAAGAGTTGGGAGTTCGTCTTGTAATCGGAAGGTTGCCGGTTCGATCCCCGGCTCCAGCAGTCTCGGTCGTTGTGTCCTTGGGCGAGACACTTCACCCGTTGCCTCCTGGTGGTGGTCAGAGGGCCCGGTGGCGCCAGCAGCCTCGCCTCTGTCAGTGCGCCCCAGGGCAGCTGTGGCTACAACGTAGCTGCCATCAGCAGTGTGTAAATGACTGGATGTGTACAAATACAGGCCATTTAGAAACAACAAGCTGAACTGCAAAGTACAGAGTTGTCTCCACAACAATCAAACCAGATGCCACATTGATTTCATCTCATCCAAGACTATAAAGTACTTCCATAGATTTCATGGTGTTTTAGAAGAGTTCATTTGTCATAGTTGTGCTGTCAAATGAAAATATTGACCTCGTTCTGTCCATTGATGTCATAAGATGGTTAGCTTAGCATGAAAACTTTAAATGGCAAACCTGCTGCTATTAAATACAACTACCTCTGTGAGGTCATCAATGAACACTGAAACTAAGATCAGGTGCAGCAATGCAAAGTGGGGAAAAGACTCAGTGAGGAAAAGTCGTTTGTTTTGTTTGCGTGCAGCTGTGATCAGCTGACCTCACGTCACAGTCACTGCTCAGTTCAACAACATGTGAACAGATGTTACTTGAGCTCTATGGCTGATATCCACACCCTGTAAAGCTTTGATGTCTGCTAACCTTGATGCACTCTGACCACGCTCTGCACCAGTCCAACATAGAGCACCTCTGTAACCTTCACCACAGTGTTGTAAACTAACCAGTTTAACCTGTCTGACTCTCACCTGTGTGACTCAGATCCCTCCTCAGACTTGTCCATGCCTGAGTCAGAGAGGAACAAGCTCGCCATCGGAGCCTCAGGACTGATCCTGGGTCTGATCTTATCTCTGGCTGGATTCATCTACTACAGGAGGAAGGCCCGAGGTCAGAGCAGGACTCTCACTCACAGACCAGTTCATACCTGAAACCAGTTTAAAACCAGACAACTGTTAGTTACATTAATGTTTCAAACACAGGTTTTTACTGTTTTTTGGAGGACTCTCAGATCTGGTTCAGGCTGCATGTCTTTGGACGGTGGGAGGAAGCCGGAGTACCTGAAGGGAACCCACAAACACGGGGAGAACATGCAAACTCCACACAGAAAGACCCCGGCCTGATGTTGGAATTGAACTCAGGACCTTCTTGCTGTGCGGCAACAGTGCTAACCACTGTGCCACCGATAAAAATAAATAAATTAATTAATTAATTAATAAAATTGTAATTATATAGCACCTTTCTAGATAGAATCACAAAGTGCTGCACATAAGATAACAAGTCATAAAAATAAAAAAGAGTATGATTTTTACCTAATAAGTAAATTTGTGACCCACCACACAATTAGATTTATACTGAATATAAAAAATTACTCATAATCAGTTGATAACAATTTGGTCAAAGTTAATCACGTAAACATATATTTAAAATTTATATTCTGTAGCCAACAAAGTCCTTTCATGATTCATTTTAACATTGCTGCAGTTTTAATGTTCAGATAATGATGTCAGGGCAAAATTCAATTCAATTCAATTCAATTTTATTTATATAACGCCAAATCACAACAAAAGTTGCCTCCGGCAGAACCAGGCTCAGGGAGGGGCGGGGCCATCTGCTGCGACCGGTTGGGCTGAGAGAAGGAAGACAGGATAAAGACATGCTGTGGAAGAGACACAGAGGTTAATAACAGATATAATTCAATGCAGAGAGGTCTGTTAATACATAGTGAGTGAGAAAGGTGACTGGAAAGGAAAAACTCAATGCATCATGGGAATCCCCCGGCAGCCTACATCTATTGCAGCATAACTAAGGGAGGATTCAGGGTCACCTGGTCCAGCCCTAACTATATGCTTTAGCAAAAAGGAAAGTTTGAAGCCTAATCTTGAAAGTAGAGATAGTGTCTGTCTCCTGAATCCAAACTGGAAGCTGGTTCCACAGAAGAGGGGCCTGAAAACTGAAGGCTCTGCCTCCCATTCTACTTTTAAATACTCTAGGAACAACAAGTAGGCCTGCAGAGCGAGAGCGAAGTGCTCTAATAGGGTGATATGGTACTACAAGGTCATTAAGATAAGATGGGGCCTGATTATTTAAGACCTTGTATGTGAGGAGCAGGATTTTGAATTCAATTCTGGATTTAACAGGAAGCCAATGAAGGGAAGCTACCAAAATGATGAAGTCCAGATTTCTGGGTGGATATGATATCAATGAAACCAGGCGTGAACATTTGATTAAGAGGCTGGGGTTTATCCAACAACACTGACTGTATCACAGGATTAAAGCATAAATCACAGGATATCAGTTTGTATACAACAATGAATGTCAGCTGACATATTCACACAGTGACTTTGTTCAAACAACTGAAACAAAACGATTAACACTGAAGTGTTTAAAACTGTTAGGGTGCCTGGGTCGTTGACCCGAGTTTTGAGTTTATTACATTATTTATCGTTTCTAGTCTTTGGTTTCTTTGTCTGTGTTCTGTCTTATGGTTTATGTCTCTGTTCCCTCTGTTGCAGTGCCTGCCTGTGAGTCTGTGTCTGTAAGTCCAGTCTGTGTTTCCTGTTTTACTTTGAAAGTCTGTGTCTCATGTTAATATGTCTGGTTGTGCTTCCTTTGTCTCGTTAGGCCTGATTTGCCCCCAGAGTTTCATAGATCAGTATTATGGGTATGTGCAGATATATATAGCTAGTCAAGTGGGGGGTGGCAATAGTAATTCTGGACTTTATGGAAAAGATTGGGAAGAGAATTATTAATGGATTGTCTGTGTTTACAGGAGAAATGTTAGCAATTCTATTAGCAGTACAGTGGGTGGAAGATTTGAGGCCGCTGAAAACGATTATTTGTTCAGATTCAAGTGCAGCCTTGGTTTGTCTACATGTAGCCGAGTAGTAAATTAATAATAATAATTTCCATTTTAGTTAACCAGGCTACATACAGACTGGTCACTCGAAAGGTAGGTCAGATATTTTATTAGAGGTTCAGCAAACTCTTTTCAGGATATATACGATGGGTCTGTCAGTAGTGTTTGTATGGGTCCTGGCTCACTGGGGTAAGGGGGAATGAAGCAGCGGACAGGTTAGCAAAGGCAGCCACTAATCATGAGATAGTTAGTCTGGCGGTGAATTTTGGTCAGGAGGAAGTAAAGAGTATTATTAAGCTACAAATGAGGGGTAGATGGCAGAAACCGTGGGAAGAAGACAGGAGGGGAAGGTGGTTATATAAAATCCAAAAGGGGGTGGGAGTGAGGAGAGCCACAAGAAGGAGTAGGCGAGAGGAGGTGGTGGTGTCAAGACTGAGATTTGGACATATGGTTTGAATTCCACACTGTTCTTGATAGGGAAGCATGCCTCGGGGAAATGTGATTATTGTGGAGAGGATGAAACTTTGGAGCATGTTATTTTGCAGTGTCAGAAATATACGGTATAGAGGAGACGGTTGGTCCAAAATCTCAGTAGCATTGCTATGAAGCTTGATCTTGTAGGGTTAGTACAGAAGGAGTCAGGGGATAAATGTTATCAAGATTTTTCAGTTTTTGAGAGAAGAAGAAGAAGAAGAAGAAGAAGAAGAAGAAGAAGTGTCCGTGTCGCGGACCGCGAACAAGTCCAGACGCTTTTCTTCCAAGCTCCTTAGACTACCCTTATCTACCCTCATCTTGCTGTGTGTTCTGTCTGCGTGAGATTATTTTGTATTCTCAGTTTTGTTACCCTTTGGAGTTCAGCGTTAAAGCTGTCTAAGTTCAGGTTTGTGTCCAGAGTCTGCACTTTGGGTCCTTTTCCTGCCTGCACACAGCCGTCACATAACAGAGGATCGCGGATGGACCCCACAGAGTCTTCAGCCTTTGAGTTTAACGCTGAGATGGAGCGGATGATTAAGCTTCTTGACCGCATTGCCCAGGCCAAGGATTTGAGGACCATGGCGGACGGGCTACGCGCAGTAGATGCTGTCATTCTGAGCATCCCTCGGCTAACTCAGTTTTCTATGGACACTGTGCTGGGCAGCTCCATAGCTGCCTGGAGGGAGCAAGTCAGGGCTGGCGAGCTTGCTCTCTCTATCTCTACCTACACTTCTTTACTGCCGCCCCAGGACAACACACACTCTCCACCTGCCTCATCGCTACCACAAATTTCCTCTCCCTCCCCACGTCAGCCGGGACCTCGTTCGCCTGCCTTTTTCCTGGCGGCTATGTGGTCGGAGGATGAGGAGGAGATCTCCATTTCTCCACCGGTTCCTGTTCCCTCATCCCATAGGAAACGGCACCCTTGCCACCAACACTCCTCTCCTCAGTCATCTGTTCTGCCACCTGTTCCTGCTGAGGGGCGAGGGGCCTGTCCGGCCTTCGTCTGTTGTTCCTGCTAGGGGTTCTGGAGAACTGCTTCAGTCGTCTGTTCCCGCTGGAGGGTCCGAGGAACCGCTTCAGTTGTTTTCTGTCTCTGCCTGGGGGTCCGAGGGGCCCGTCCAGCCTTCTGCCTCCACTGGAGGGTCCGAGGGGCCCGTCCAGTCTTCGTTGCCTGCAGCGCCACCATCTGCGGCTTCCACACCGTCGCCTGCAGCGCCACCTCCTGCAGTTTCCACCTGTTCCGTCGCCTGCAGTTGCCATGCTGCCATCTGGTCCTGCTTCATCTTTGCCTGAGGTCTCCACACCGTCTGGCCCTGCCTCACCTCGTTCTGTCCGGCCTGCTCATGCTCGCCCTGTCCGGCCACTTTCCAGGCTGATGGCTGAACGTCATCGGCAATGTCGACGCCCTCCTGAACGGTGTCGTTCTGTGCTGGCTTCCACGCGGTCAGCCTCCAGACCTGCCTAGTCGCCACCGCTGCCCTCTGCGAGGCCAGCCTCCGGACCTCCTTCGCCTACATCGCCGCCATTGATTTTCACAGGGTCGGCCTCCTGAACTGCCCGGGTTTGGACTTTTGTGCTGTCAACCTCCAGGCCGGCCCCCTGAACTTTTTTCGGAACTGTTTTACTGGCCGCCTGTACCTTTTGTGACCCTTTTTGGTTTGGTCGGTTTTCTTTGAGTTGTTTTCTGGGCTCCTGTTTTTGCCGTTTTGGTTTCTGGCTCTTTGTGTTTCGTTTGTTTCGAAACGGGCCTGTCTAAGGGCCTGTGGGCTGAAAACCTGTGCCAGAGTTCTGACAGGCAGGCCGATGATTTTAGAGCACACTGATGCAGTGTGCTGCAGTCTGTTCCTGTATGAAGGCTGAGGGAGTGGAACCAGCAGGTGATGGAGAAGGTCATGATGCTTTCCTCCTGAGAATCTCCTCTGTGTTGGCAGAGAATTTCAGCAGGTTGAGAGATTTAAGAAACAAAATAAAACGTACAGCTCTGCTATCAATCTCAACATAAATAAGGACAGGAGAGTAAACAGCAGTGACGTTTGTAGGGTTACTGAAGTTGGGCTGCCTGGTATATAATTATGTGCTGTGTGATCGCTAACGAACTGAGGACTTAATAAAAGTTAACATGAGGGTTCCTGATGGTCAGGGACAAATGCAATCACATGGCAGGATGCTGTAAACGGACCAAACTTCAGTCAGGAGAACAACTGAGATAATCCATCCACAATACGAGGTTAGTTATTAATATACTGCTGCATGGGCTGGGCTGGAGTTACATCGTAAGGGTCTAAGGAGCTTGGAAGGAAAAAAAAGAAGCCATCTATGTCTACTGTTAGCGACCATCTTTGAACAGAGGTGGTGATTTACTACACCAACTGTCTGCCATCTATAATCCTGTCTGTCAGTGCGCCCCAGGGTGGCTGTGGCTACAATGTAGCTGCCATCACCAGTGTGTGAATGTGTGTGTGAATGGGTGGATGACTGGATGTGTAAAGCGCTTTGGGGTCCTTAGGGACTAGTAAGGCGCTATATAAATACAGGCCATCCAGTTTTGAGTTCCCTCCCCAGACGCCTTAACACCCACTCACATGCTGGGCCCTCTGACCTCAGGAAATCATATGATAGAGTGGAGCTAGGTTTCACAATGAGCTCACCTTAAACCCTGGCTAACTGTGACCCACACCCGTCTTCACACCTTGGCTCATTTGATTAGGAAGAGGATCAATAGGGGGTCCACTGTCCCTCTTGGAGCAGGGCTCTAGAGTGCGACCAATTTGGTCATAAATCCCAGGTCGCACCAGTGTGACCAATTGTTTGAATAAAAAAAATAAGAAAAGTCTCTGCAAAAAAAAAGTCTCCGTGTGGTCAACAACAGACACACATTATGGCCCTATCATGGTCGAAACCAATCAGAGATCAGACAGAGATAGTCAGGGGCGGGACCTCTCTGATTGGCCGTGGTCCAGTTGAAAGTACAGGTGGATAGAGAGAGGTGAGTAGCTTGAATGAAGCAATAAAGCTCAAAAACTATTTCAACAACCACCAAACAGCAAATGAGAGCAAATAAACAGATTCCACACAAAGACGTAAACACAGAGCGACCCGACGCATCAGAATCAGCTTTCTCTTTCTCGGCTTTCTCACTCAACAGCACACAGACGCGCCGTCGGGGCTGAAAGCCGACAGCTCGCTGTTTCTGATACGTCGGGTCTGTGCTTTGTGTTTACGTCTTTTTTGCGCTAGATTCTGAGATGCAGGTTTTGTCTCTCTCGCCTAACTTTTATGCAGGTGCGCCTAAGAAAAAAAGTGTGCACCAGGACAGCTGTGGCAAACAGCTTCTCAGATGAGAGGTGAAACATCTCCAAGCAACTTAAAGAAGTCCAGACGCTTTTCTTTCCAAGCTCCTTAGTTGTATAAAGTGCTTTGAGTGCTCAGATTGATAGAAGAACCAGTCTGTTTGTCTGTC
The DNA here is from genome assembly GCF_041146795.1 of Maylandia zebra. Taxonomy (NCBI): domain Eukaryota; kingdom Metazoa; phylum Chordata; class Actinopteri; order Cichliformes; family Cichlidae; genus Maylandia; species Maylandia zebra. The sequence goes on along the minus strand of NC_135169.1, from coordinate 11,230,104 downwards.
AGCATTCACACTGGAGTTTCTCCTGCACACTTTGTTCTCCAGAAACTGTTCTGGTATCCAAACTTGCAGCTTTTTAAGACTACACCACTATTACTGTTCATTCTGTAGCTTTTAAACTTTTTAAAATATTAAACTTGTTATTACTTTTTATTTCCATTCAAATGAATGAAGAAATCTTTAAATCCTCTTTACACCCACCCTACTTTGTAACCTCACTAGTTCAGCATACATACAGTTGGCACTAATAGGGATCATTTCTGTAGCAGAAAATGACCTGTGATTAGATTCATAGATGACCTGCAGATTGTTGGTCTGCTGAACAGGTTTCATGTGAGGCGTGTTCACTCATATTTATCACCTGTGGTTAAACGTGCAGGTCCTCAGCTCCATCTATGACACCACCTTGGTCATATAATCAATAATAAATTTATGTTTGTCAGGATTTTCAGCTGATGGGCGGAGTCAGCAGTCAGCTGTGCACGAACACGCAGGATCCAACATGGAGGAGACTCAGTCAGCTTTTATAAGGAATTTATTTCAATATTTCAAGAGTTTCATTTATAACTAATTCATGTCATTATACAACGAGCCGCTCATCAAACTATCTCAACTCTGTGTGAGTGTGAGTGAGTGTGTGTGAGAGTGTGTGTGTGTGTGTGTGAGAGTGTGTGTGTGTGTGTGTGAGAGTGTGTGTGTGTGTGTGTGAGAGTGTGTGTGTGCATAAATGAGTGTGTGTGTGTGTGTGTGCGTGTGTGCATAAATGAGTGTGAGTGTGTGTGTGTGCAGAAATGAGTGTGTGTGTGAGAGTGTGTGTGTGTGTGCGTGTGTGAGAGTGTGTGTGTGTGCGTGTGTGTGTGTGTGTGCATAAATGAGTGTGAGTGTGTGTGTGTGTGCGTGTGCATAAATGAGTGTGAGTGTGTGTGTGTGTGCATAAATGAGTGTGAGTGTGTGTGTGTGTGCATAAATGAGTGTGTGTGTGTGTGTGTGTGTGCGTGTGCATAAATGAGTGTGAGTGTGTGTGTGTGTGTGTGTGCATAAATGAGTGTGAGTGTGTGTGTGTGTGAGTGTGTGTGTGTGTGCATAAATGAGTGTGTGTGTGAGTTTGTGTGTGTGTGTGTGTGCGTGTGCATAAATGAGTGTGTGTGAGATGTGAGAGTGTGTGTGTGTGCGTGTGCATGTGCATAAATGAGTGTGAGTGTGTGTGTGTGTGTGAGTGTGTGTGTGTGTGCATAAATGAGTGTGTGTGTGAGTTTGTGTGTGTGTGTGTGTGTGTGTGTGTGTGTGAGGCAGGCTAATCAATACTCAGATTTAATGATACATCAGTGTTTCTGTCAGTGCTCACAAACTAACGTGACCTCAGGTGACCCCGCTGAGTGCACGTGTGTGTGATGATATTACATCATCTATAAGTAGGATTACTTTCATTATAATAATTATTATTATTCACACGACCCTGATATTCAGTCTGGGAAACCCCGCTGGAACCCATCTACACCCAAAGCACTGTGGGTAACAGAGTCCTGTGAGCGGGACACATGCCCCGCCCCCTGATTCTCCCCAACCTCAACCTTTAGCTCCGCCTTCCCCTCAGCAGAGTAATTTCACAGTCTCCACCCTGCCATCTGAGCAGGGAATCATGGGTATTGTAGTCAAGCACAGACCCACAGGCAGCATGTGTGGCCTGGATCAGCTGAGACTTGTGGGTAATGTAGTCCTTCTGTGCTGTAGACATTTGTGGGTGGAGTTTATCCATCACCACAACTGGGAAGTGTTGGTGCTGCAGTCCAGACGTTTTTGCTTAAAAATGGAAGTGTTTCACTCCAAACTGTCCATCAGGAGGGGATTATGGGAGCTGTAGTCCATATGAGGGCAGTTCAGTGTTCAGCCAAGAAGGATTGTGTGCGTTTAGGTCAAGACAGAGGATTGTGGGTCATGTAGTCCAGCATAAAGTTGTTGCAGTCAAAACCAAGGAGGATTGTGGGTGCTTTAGTGGAAGCAGGGGGAAAGACAGGGAGTTGTAGTCCAAACACAGTGCGGTTTGAGGAGTTGTAGTCCAAACAAAGGGTGGTTTGAGGAGTTGTAGTCCAAACAAAGGGTGGTTTGAGGAGTTGTAGTCCAAACAAAGGGTGCTTTGAGGAGTTGTAGTCCAAACAAAGGGTGCTTTGAGGAGTTCTAGTCCAAACACAGTGCGGTTTGAGGAGTTGTAGTCCAAACAAAGGGTGGTTTGAGGAGTTGTAGTCCAAACACAGTGCGGTTTGAGGAGTTGTAGTCCAAACAAAGGGTGCTTTGAGGAGTTGTAGTCCAAACAAAGGGTGCTTTGAGGAGTTGTAGTCCAAACAAAGGGTGCTTTGAGGAGTTGTAGTCCAAACACAGTGCGGTTTGAGGAGTTGTAGTCCAAACAAAGGGTGCTTTGAGGAGTTGTAGTCCAAACACAGTGCGGTTTGAGGAGTTGTAGTCCAAACAAAGGGTGCTTTGAGGAGTTCTAGTCCAGGCAGAGGAGGACAGTAGCAGATGAAGTGTGGAAAGTGAGGGCGTGGGGGTGTAGAGGTGCAGGCAGAGCAGGATTGTGGGTGTTGTAGTCCAGTGGTTGTTTGTTACTTTAAGCCCTGAAATAGACTGTGTGTTTGAGCCCCATCGTTTATTTACAGTCACACAAGTCTGTATGTACACTACACACCAACACGTGCACACTCACACACACACACACACACCATCTTCACATCACACAAACCAATAAATAAATAGATAAATAAATAAATAGCATGATATAAATACTTCAGTACCAGGTCTACAGGCTCTGATTCATCATGTACTGATAATAAACCAATCAGTGTGAGTCTGTCCTCCTCTCAGATTAAAAACATCCTGATCCATCAGTGCGTGCGCCCGTCACCCTCCCAGAGAAGAAAACAAAAACCCGCTGGAGGGAGGGAGGAGCCTGGGCGTGACGTTAACAGCAGTTCCCGTGAAGACAGTCGGCCAATCAGAGCCTGTCGCGTGCGGGGACCCAGATGTAGGGTCCGCTCTGCTCCTCGATGACCACTTTGACGTGGTGGTAGACTTCCTCGAAGCTGTCGCCGTGCACGATGGCTGGAAGACAGGCAAAGATGGCATCAAACCCCGAGACGCACGTACGTTTCACACGTGAACGCTCGTGAACTTTATTTAATGTTTTACCTGTGAAGCACTCCAGGAAGTCCTGCTCCAGCTTGATGGCTCGATCCAGAGCTTTCCTCGCCTGCTCCTCCGACAGGCGCTTGTTCAAGTCCCTGCACCAATGTCACACATGTTAATTCTCACAGCGACATGAAATGCTCTGTGGCTCCGCCCACAAAACAACAACACTTTGAATCAAATCTTTAAAAAAAAAATTTATTTAAAATTTTAATTAATTTTCTTTTAAAGAATGTAATTGAATGACATTTGAGATTTTCATGTTTGAACTTTAATTTACTTTAAGAATCAAAAATTAAGAACCTCCCTGATTCGCAACCTGTGGTGTTGGGGGCTTTTTGTCCCTGGTAGGGTCTCCCGTGGGGGCCCAGCTGGGCACCCACACTAGAGTCTGTGGATGAGGCACAACTCGTCTATCACCAGGTGGCAGATGTCAGAATCTCATCTCTGCTGTTGCAGACCTCTGTCTGTTACTGGATCTGGGAGGTTGGTCTGATTTGACCTTTATGGGCGGAGTCAGAGAGCAGTTTGATCTGACCTCATGACGTGACGTGTTAGACTCACAGGATGTTCTCCAGCGACCGCGGTCGGATGAAGATAGCGATGGGGTGGAGCTGTGCCGCCTGCAGCCTCCTCACGGCGTTGGCCGACACATCCAGGATGCAGTGCTTCCCCTGAACACACACACACACCGTCACAATACTGCCACTGTGGGAGTGGAAACGGCCACTGTGGGAAAGTGCGGACTGTCACCTGCTCGGCCACCTGTCGCACACTCTGCACCGACGTCCCGTACAGGTGGTTGTTGTACTGCCCCGCCTCGATGAAGCGGTGCGACTGGATGTCCCGCTCCATCTGTTCCCGTGACGCCACAAAGTGGTAGTCCCGCCCATCCACCTCGTAGTCCCTGCGAGGGCGAGTCGTATCTGTGAGAGAGAGCGAGGCACACATTAGAAACCTGTCTGTTCAGTTCCTGTTCGACCACCTGTAGGCGGAGCCTTACGGGGAACGCAGGAGCCGAACTTGTCGGGGAACTCGGACAGCAGGTCGTCGTTGACGCGGTCTTTGGTGGGTCCCAGGATGATGATGGGGCGGGCATAGTCCACTGAACACACACACAGAGGTCATGTGACCCACAGTCAGAGGCGGGAACAGTTTGATTTAGAGTCTGGGGTCAAAGGTTACTGGTGACACTGACCTTCAATCTGAGTGATGAGCTCGTAGCTGTGAACGAAGCCTTCTCTACCTGCAAGAAGAAGAAACACCTGAAAACACAGGAAGTGACATCATACGAAGATCTGACCCATGACGGGGACATGATGATGAGGAGGGTCTGAGGTTACATGAACCCTCAGTTTGACTGAGTCACGTGGTTAGAAGTGAGAGAGGTCAGAGGTCACTTCCTGTTGTCAGTCTGAAGGTTCCTGTGATGCTGTGATGAGGTCAGAGCTGATGGACGTCTCTGTGTTTTTGTGTTTCTGAGTCTGAGTGACTTCCTCTGGATCCTCGAGGAGAAAACAGGAAGTAGATACTTCCACTTCCTGTCTCTTCAGCACAGGCTGCAGGTTTTATTTAACTTCCTCACACTGAACACGGAGCTTCGATGAATGACCTCTTCCTGAGCTCTCAGGCTCCTCCTCACTGATCATCAGGAGGTCAAACTATCATCACAGGAGTGTGTGTGGAGGAGTCACTGATGAATAACCACGCCTCCTCCTCCTCCTCTGTGTGTTATTATTTTACCTTTGCTCTTCATCCGTGACCACTCCTTCCTCTCCACTCTGAAACACACACACACACACACTGGATTCATTGTGTATTATTGTCTTTATCTTACAGTATAAAGCACCCTGAGGTGGCAGTCAGTGTGTGTGTGCAGCATTCACTGACCTGTGTGTGTGTGTGTGTGTGTGTGTGTGTGTGTGTGTGTGTGTGTGTGCAGCATTCACTGACCTGTGTGTGTGTGTGTGTGTGTGTGTGTGTGTGTGCAGCATTCACTGACCTGTGTGTGTGTGTGTGTGTGTGTGTGTGTGTGTGCAGCATTCACTGACCCGTGTGTGTGTGTGTGTGCAGCATTCACTGACCTGTGTGTGTGTGCAGCATTCACTGACCTGTGTGTGTGTGTGTGTGTGTGCAGCATTCACTGACCTGTGTGTGTGTGCAGCATTCACTGACCCGTGTGTGTGTGTGTGTGTGTGCAGCATTCACTGACCTGTGTATGTGTGTGTGTGCAGCATTCACTGACCTGTGTGTGTGTGTGTGTGTGTGTGTGCAGCATTCACTGACCTGTGTGTGTGTGTGTGTGCAGCATTCACTGACCTGTGTGTGTGTGTGTGTGTGTGTGCAGCATTCACTGACCTGTGTGTGTGTGTGTGTGTGTGTGCAGCATTCACTGACCTGTGTGTGTGTGTGTGTGCAGCATTCACTGACCTGTGTGTGTGTGTGTGTGTGTGTGTGTGTGTGTGTGTGTGTGTGTGTGTGTGTGCAGCATTCACTGACCTGTGTGTGTGTGTGTGTGTGTGTGTGCAGCATTCACTGACCTGTGTGTGTGTGTGTGCAGCATTCACTGACCTGTGTGTGTGTGTGTGTGTGTGCAGCATTCACTGACCTGTGTGTGTGTGTGTGCAGCATTCACTGACCCGTGTGTGTGTGTGTGTGTGCAGCATTCACTGACCTGTGTGTGTGTGCAGCATTCACTGACCCGTGTGTGTGTGTGTGTGTGTGCAGCATTCACTGACCCGTGTGTGTGTGTGTGTGTGCAGCATTCACTGACCTGTGTGTGTGTGCAGCATTCACTGACCCGTGTGTGTGTGTGTGTGTGTGCAGCATTCACTGACCTGTGTGTGTGTGTGTGTGTGTGTGCAGCATTCACTGACCTGTGTGTGTGTGTGTGTGCAGCATTCACTGACCTGTGTGTGTGTGTGTGTGTGTGTGTGTGTGTGTGTGTGTGTGTGTGTGTGCAGCATTCACTGACCTGTGTGTGTGTGTGTGTGTGTGCAGCATTCACTGACCTGTGTGTGTGTGTGTGCAGCATTCACTGACCTGTGTGTGTGTGTGTGTGTGTGCAGCATTCACTGACCTGTGTGTGTGTGTGTGTGTGTGCAGCATTCACTGACCTGTGTGTGTGTGTGTGCAGCATTCACTGACCCGTGTGTGTGTGTGTGTGTGCAGCATTCACTGACCTGTGTGTGTGTGTGTGTGTGTGTGTGTGTGTGTGTGTGTGTGCAGCATTCACTGACCTGTGTGTGTGTGTGTGTGTGTGTGCAGCATTCACTGACCTGTGTGTGTGTGTGTGTGTGTGTGCAGCATTCACTGACCTGTGTGTGTGTGTGTGTGTGTGCAGCATTCACTGACCTGTGTGTGTATGTGTGCAGCATTCACTGACCCGTGTGTGTGTGTGTGTGTGTGCAGCATTCACTGACCTGTGTATGTGTGTGTGTGTGTGCAGCATTCACTGACCTGTGTGTGTGTGTGTGTGTGTGCAGCATTCACTGACCTGTGTGTGTATGTGTGTGTGTGCAGCATTCACTGACCTGTGTGTGTGTGTGTGTGTGTGTGTGCAGCATTCACTGACCTGTGTGTGTGTGTGTGTGTGTGTGTGTGTGTGTGTGCAGCATTCACTGACCTGTGTGTGTGTGTGTGTGTGTGCAGCATTCACTGACCTGTGTGTGTGTGTGTGCAGCATTCACTGACCCGTGTGTGTGTGTGTGTGTGCAGCATTCACTGACCTGTGTGTGTGTGTGTGTGTGTGTGTGTGTGTGCAGCATTCACTGACCTGTGTGTGTGTGTGTGTGTGTGTGTGTGTGTGTGTGTGTGCAGCATTCACTGACCTGTGTGTGTATGTGTGCAGCATTCACTGACCTGTGTGTGTGTGTGTGTGTGTGTGTGTGTGTGTGTGTGTGTGCAGCATTCACTGACCTGTGTGTGTGTGTGTGTGTGTGTGTGTGTGTGTGTGTGTGCAGCATTCACTGACCTGTGTGTGTATGTGTGTGTGTGTGTGTGCAGCATTCACTGACCTGTGTGTGTGTGTGTGTGTGTGTGTGTGTGTGTGTGTGCAGCATTCACTGACCTGTGTGTGTATGTGTGTGTGTGTGTGTGCAGCATTCACTGACCTGTGTGTGTGTGTGTGTGTGTGTGTGTGTGTGTGTGTGTGTGTGTGCAGCATTCACTGACCTGTGTGTGTGTGTGTGTGTGTGTGTGTGTGTGTGTGTGCAGCATTCACTGACCTGTGTGTGTGTGTGTGTGTGTGTGCAGCATTCACTGACCTGTGTGTGTGTGTGTGTGTGTGTGTGTGTGTGTGTGTGCAGCATTCACTGACCTGTGTGTGTGTGTGTGTGTGTGTGCAGCATTCACTGACCTGTGTGTGTGTGTGTGTGTGTGCAGCATTCACTGACCTGTGTGTGTGTGTGTGTGTGTGCAGCATTCACTGACCTGTGTATGTGTGTGTGTGTGTGTGCAGCATTCACTGACCTGTGTGTGTGTGTGTGTGTGTGCAGCATTCACTGACCTGTGTGTGTGTGTGTGTGTGTGTGTGTGTGTGTGCAGCATTCACTGACCCGTGTGTGTGTGTGTGTGTGTGCAGCATTCACTGACCTGTGTGTGTGTGTGTATGTGTGCAGCATTCACTGACCTGTGTGTGTGTGTGTGTGTGTGTATGTGTGCAGCATTCACTGACCTGTGTATGTGTGTGTGTGTGTGTGTGTGTGCAGCATTCACTGACCTGTGTGTGTGTGTGTGTGTGCAGCATTCACTGACCTGTGTGTGTGTGTGTGTGCAGCATTCACTGACCTGTGTGTGTGTGTGTGTGTGTGCAGCATTCACTGACCTGTGTGTGTGTGTGTGTGTGTGTGTGTGTGCAGCATTCACTGACCTGTGTGTGTGTGTGTGTGTGTGTGTGTGTGTGTGCAGCATTCACTGACCTGTGTGTGTGTGCAGCATTCACTGACCCGTGTGTGTGTGTGTGCAGCATTCACTGACCTGTGTGTGTGTGTGTGTGTGTGTGTGCAGCATTCACTGACCTGTGTGTGTGTGTGTGTGTGTGTGCAGCATTCACTGACCCGTGTGTGTGTGTGTGCGTGCAGCATTCACTGACCCGTGTGTGTGTGTGTGTGCAGCATTCACTGACCTGTGTGTGTGTGTGTGTGTGTGCAGCATTCACTGACCTGTGTGTGTGTGTGTGCAGCATTCACTGACCTGTGTGTGTGTGTGTGCAGCATTCACTGACCCGTGTGTGTGTGTGTGCAGCATTCACTGACCTGTGTGTGTGTGCGTGCAGCATTCACTGACCCGTGTGTGTGTGTGTGTGCAGCATTCACTGACCTGTGTGTGTGTGTGTGTGTGTGCAGCATTCACTGACCTGTGTGTGTGTGTGTGCAGCATTCACTGACCTGTGTGTGTGTGTGTGCAGCATTCACTGACCTGTGTGTGTGTGTGTGCAGCATTCACTGACCTGTGTGTGTGTGTGTGCAGCATTCACTGACCTGTGTGTGTGTGTGTGTGTGTGTGCAGCATTCACTGACCTGTGTGTGTGTGTGTGTGCAGCATTCACTGACCCGTGTGTGTGTGTGTGTGTGTGTGTGCAGCATTCACTGACCTGTGTGTGTGTGTGTGTGTGCAGCATTCACTGACCTGTGTGTGTGTGTGTGTGTGTGTGTGTGTGTGTGTGCAGCATTCACTGACCTGTGTATGTGTGTGTGTGTGTGCAGCATTCACTGACCTGTGTGTGTGTGTGTGTGTGTGTGTGTGTGTGTGCAGCATTCACTGACCCGTGTGTGTGTGTGTGTGTGTGTGTGTGTGTGTGCAGCATTCACTGACCTGTGTATGTGTGTGTGTGTGTGCAGCATTCACTGACCTGTGTGTGTGTGTGTGCAGCATTCACTGACCTGTGTGTGTGTGTGTGTGTGTGTGTGCAGCATTCACTGACCTGTGTGTGTGTGTGTGTGTGTGCAGCATTCACTGACCTGTGTGTGTGTGTGTGTGTGTGTGTGCAGCATTCACTGACCTGTGTGTGTGTGTGTGTGTGTGTGCAGCATTCACTGACCTGTGTGTGTGTGTGTGTGTGTGTGTGCAGCATTCACTGACCCGTGTGTGTGTGTGTGTGTGTGTGCAGCATTCACTGACCCGTGTGTGTGTGTGTGTGTGTGTGTGTGTGTGCAGCATTCACTGACCTGTGTGTGTGTGTGCAGCATTCACTGACCCGTGTGTGTGTGTGTGTGTGTGTGCAGCATTCACTGACCCGTGTGTGTGTGTGTGTGTGTGTGTGTGTGTGCAGCATTCACTGACCTGTGTGTGTGTGTGCAGCATTCACTGACCTGTGTATGTGTGTGTGTGTGTGTGTGTGTGCAGCATTCACTGACCTGTGTGTGTGTGTGTGTGTGTGTGCAGCATTCACTGACCTGTGTGTGTGTGTGTGTGTGTGTGTGTGTGTGTGTGTGTGTGTGCAGCATTCACTGACCTGTGCTTGGAGGGGACGTAGCCCAGCTCCTCCAGCTCCCCCTGCTGGTTGACCCTGCGTGCCTGCCACCACTCCTCGTCGGCGCTGTCGATCACGTGGAAGACCTCGCCAAAGTTAAAGTCCAGCGCCTGAGACAGCACGCCGCAGTCCCACTGCTTATCGTAGTCGAAGAGCGCCCTGTAACACACACAGCACGCCATGGAGAACGCCGCTCATCGCCTCTGAGGACCTCAGGAGGTCATGTGACCACCTCAGACTGTCAGCTGACTGGGAGTCATTTAAATTTAGCTGATCTGGAGTCAGAAGTTGTTCCAGAAGTTCTCTGTGTGTTCTTCACACACACTTCGGACCGACAAACACAGACACACACAGTCCTGTTTTCATATCTTAGTGAGGACATCAATTGACATATTTCTTACCCTAACCATCAAAAATGAAAGCGTCCCCATAACTGTGACCCTAAAACCACATTGTGAGTCTCAAACATGTCTTCATAGTCCCCATGATGGCTGTTGGTCCCCACAAGTATAGTATACTCATAAACGTGGTGTCTGTGTTTCAGGAGGCAGAGCGGCTCGTCCTCTGAGGTTGTTGGTTTGATCCCTGGCAGCTCCAGCCTGCGTTCAAACCCATCCTGAACCTGAGGTGCTCCTGATGTGCTCATGTTTTAGATTTGTTGGTAAAGGAATAATCTGCTGGATGCATCCATCTCTGAATCTAGATGGTTGATGGTTACAGCTGAGTGACACATGATGGAGTAAAGCACACCTGTTCACAGGTGTCATGACTGTGAGGTCATTCTGACTCATTCACAGTAGGAACAGATGAAAGAGGCCGGGCGTGCTGCCCTGAGGAGACCTGGTCCAGGTGTCTCAGTGTGTCACAGGTGAGCTCAGGTTACCTGATGTAGAAGGTGCGGCTGTTCCTCAGACTGCCGGACGAGCTGTTCATCATCTGCTCCCTCAGGTCGTGGATCTTTGCCTCGAAGCGACTGTACTCTGAAAACACACACTCGGAGTTTAAACAGGGTCAAGGTCAAAGGTCACACAGGTACAAGGGTCACATGATCACAGGTCTTTACACACAGTGAGCAGGACCAACCATCAGGATCATTGCAGGCCAATCACAGCTCACAGATGGATTAGGAGACCGTGCTGTTTCTCAATATGTGTACTCGTGTGTACTTGCGTGTACTTGTGTGTACTTGCGTGTACTTGCGTGTACTTGCGTGTACTTGTGTGTACTCACGTGTACTCACGTGTACTCGTGTGTACTTACGTGTACTTGCGTGTACTTGTGTGTACTCGCGCGTACTTGCGTGTACTTGCGTGTACTTGCGTGTACTCACGCGTACTTGTGTGTACTTGTGTGTACTTATGTGTACTTGCATGTACTTGTGTGTACTTGTGTGTACTTGCGTGTACTTGTGTGTACTTGCGTGTACTTGTGTGTACTTGTGTGTACTTGTGATACGTCATCAGTAACAGTACTGCTCCAATTCAAAGTAGCATCAAGCCAAGTACTTTCCTTCTTTGGCTCTCGGAGGAGGCGGACACACTTTTCCTCCTCTCCCTTATCTTCCCTGCTTGTGTCCTTGTCTAGTCTCGTGGTTTTTTGTATTTTCCCTGGAACATTCTCTCACAGTCTGTTCTCTAAAACCTAAAGGAGGAATTATGGATTGGATCAACTGCTCCCTGAATGCAATCAACACCCCTTTCTCAACGAGAAGTTTGGGCTCGGGTGAGCCTGAGTGCTGAAGATATCTACCTATTCTGAACCATGGTAACAGGGTTCTGGATGATCGGAGCTGGCTTGGCCCTGACTTATCGAAGAATTAAGAAAGCGGAACCGGCTGTTCAAACCCCCACAAGGCTGCCCGCTGGGATTGAAACGATGGGAGAGGCGTGAGTTTCTCAAAATGGGCTCATTGAGTGCAGCACGGATAAGATCTTGGAGAGGCTACGGCTGCTGTGAATACTCAGAATAAGACCTCTGACTGCAGACTGGATACATCTCAGAAGGGCTCGCTCGGAATAACATCTCTGGGCACAAAATTGGATGACATCTCGGGGAGGCACACTGCCGTGAGTTCTCAGAATCGGCTCCTTGAGCACAAGAAATGACAACATCACAGAACGCAAGTATGGCGAAGCTCGCGGCTCTCCAACGGGAGATTGAGAGACCAGTGTTGGACTGTAGAACTGCTTTGAAATTCATATGAGCTGTTCGCACTAAAGTAAAAAGCACCATCACTTATGCAGAGACCCCTTTGGCACCAGCTGCAAGGCTGGAGCTGAACAACAACACCCTGATAACGACTGTCTTTAGTCTGTTCCTTCCCATTCCATGCAAGGCCATCTGGGTTGGCTGGAAGACTGGGACTGCAGCGGTCCCAGATCAGATGTACACACTGGAACTCTTTCCCATGTTGCTGTCTGTGTTTATTGTGCTGTGGTGTGTTGATACCTGTGCATTCCTGTATTATCCTTCTGTGTTACACATTTCTGTCATCTCGGTTGTGGGCAAAAGACCTGCAACTGACAAATAAAGGCTATCTCATCTCATCTCATCTCAACATTCCCGGATGTGTTCTGGCTCCTCCCATTTTACCCAGCATGCACCGGTGGTGGCTTATGTGGACTTGGTGCAGCCAAATATCCCAGAATGCATTTCGTCCAAAACTCAAACACAGCAGTGACGTAGGACAGCTGCTAAAAAGATATGACTCTGTGTAAAAAAATGAACTTTTAAGATATTTTAAGGCGAGAATGTCGCTGTGTGAACTTCAAATATCAGGACATCACATATTTGTAAAAGCGCTCCGACGTTTTCAGAGACGTTTGTTACCCACCAGCTGTCAGCTGACCATGAGGTCAAGGGTCACCAGAGCGAGAACAGCGGACTCCATCGTTTTTAACCCCCCGCGGTCTTTCACTGCTCAGGTTAAACATATAAGTCACTTAGACAAAATGTTCATGTTTGCTTTATTTGCCAAAGTGCCTGAAATACTTTTTATCTTTTTTCTTACAGAAATCTCCCACACCATGAGAAATTTCCACTGCAAATATTAATCACAGTAAAATTACGAGGGGATGGCAGTGAAACCTCTGGAGCTGTGATGTCATCAAGTCATCAAGTACACTGATGTTCCAGCTGTGGAACGATCGCGCTGCGTTCTCAGGAAGTGTGACGTGTGAACTTACAACGCACGGACTAGTGAGAACACGAGTGCGCAGTCGCGTACTTGAGTAGTGACAAACGGGTTACGTGTGTGTGTGTGTGTGTGTGTGTGAGTGTGAGTGTGTGTGTGTGTGTGTGTGTGTGAGTGTGAGTGTGTGTGTGTGTGTGTGTGTGAGTGTGAGTCTGTGTGTGTGTGAGTGTGAGTGTGAGTCCTCACCCTCAGGTCTGTACTGTGCTACTATGGTAACAGTCTGCCCGGCGTTCTTCAGAGCTGCTGCTGCCTGCTCATGTGTGGCGTACCGGAGGTCCACCCCGTTCACCTGCACACACACACACACACACACACACACACACACACACACACACACACACACACACACACAGGTGGTCAGTACCTCTGCCTGACCAGCAGGGGGCAGCCTGGTTACACTTTTGTTTCTGCTGGTTACAAACTGTGACTGAGGACCAGAGCTGATGTAACACCAGACAAGTTACTCATCAGAGTACTCTGATTACTTTTCTGTTGTAGTTTGAGAGTCTAAAGCACGTGTGTCAAACTCAAGGCCCGCGGGCCACGTCCGGCCCGGCGTACATTTACATCCTGCCCGCGAGATGATTTTATATAGATGTATTATTATTGTTATGCATGGCCCGGCGATATGAGGCGCTAATAACACACAAGTTGATTCTGAAAGCAGAGCCTTTCAGCGCCAGTGGGAGGCTGAATATATGTTTACAGACATGCTGGTAAACCGTGTGTCTTATTAGTGGAGATAATGTAGCTGTAATGAAGGAATTTAATTAAGACGGCACTACGAGACAAAACGTCAGGATAAGCTGAAAAACCTAAATGCAGAAACTACAGAAAGTAGAAGAGCTGAAGAAGAATCTGACATTTCAGCAGACGTTTGTCACCAGAGAAAAACCACAAAGTGAAGCTGTTGTGAAAGCAAGTTTTATTGTAGCAGAGGAGCCAAATCAGCCCGGTACCACTCTGAAGAGCTGCAGGATGAAGCTGTGCGACGCACCAGTGCAACCTGCCTCACTTTCCCTGCTGCCAAGTAATGTTGAACCAAGTCAGCGGACTTTGCTGAGCTGCACCTTTGATCAGAGACTGCTGGTGGCCTTTCAGACTGTGGCACCACGGTTGTGGGATTCTCTCCCACTGTCTCTTCGCTGCACGGACTCTTGATTCTTTTAAGAAACAGCTGAAGACATTTTTATTTAGAAAAGCATTTGATGAATTTCTTCTTATGCTGTTTTTATAGTTTTATTGTTTTACATTGTTTTATTTACTGTTATATTGTTTTTATATTTCCATTTTCTGTGTTGTAAAGCACTTTGTGATTTTTATCTGTGAAAAGCGCGATATAAATAAATTTTACTTACTTACTTTTACTTGTGGCCAGACAAAACGCAGATTTTGGCAAACGTGAGCCTGAGCAGAAATACGATTGCTGATCGGGTTTGTGACATGGCCACTGATTTAAGAGCACAGTTGTGTGAAAGAAGCAAAGACTTTATTGCATACATTCTGTGGATGAAAGTACAGACATGATGGACATTGCACAGCTGGCCATCTTCATCCCTGGAGAGGAAATATTGAACATTAAATCGATGCACAACAACAGGAAAAGACATTTTTTAAAACGTATGTCAAAGTGTAACCGACATGAAACTGTCCTGGGACAAACTTGTTGGAGTAAAGATGCAGCAGGAGAAATGTACCGGTGAGTTAACAGCATCACTGCATCACACACCAGGAAAGGCTGTGTGGTAAAGTCCTAAAAATGGAGCATGTAATGATCACCGTGACACAGACCGTACATTTGATCTGAGCTAAAGGTTTAAATCACCGTCAGTTTCAGTCTTTTATGTGGGAAATAGATTCAGAGTTTGCAGCTGGCTGAGTTGGGATAAAAGTTCTCAACAGAGTTTTTGAGCTCAGCAAGGAAACCTGTCAGTTCATGGACATGTATGATGCGGTGAAGCTGTCACAAATGCACCAGTGCAGCCTGCCTCACTTTTCCTGTTGCAGTAATGTTGAACCAAGTCAGCGCACTTTGCTGAGCTGCACCTGTGCAGATGCAGCTGCAGCTGCAGTGTAATGATGCACTCAGGGAAAGACACTGACTGGCCCGCACAGTTTATTAGCTCCACTCCTGCAGCAGCGCCCAGCTCGTCTACATGCGGCTCCAACCTTGTGTTTGCTCTCATTTACTTTTTCTGGGGTTTTGGCAGCATGTTCATATTTCTAACTTGCAGGATATATTTTTATGAAGAGCAAAATATTTAAAGTTAAAGTTTATTTTTTTAAGTTTATTTAATCTGGAATTATATTCCTGTCTGTTTTTATTCATATTTATGTTTAAAAAACAGTTTTAGTGTTCAATAAATGTTTATCTCGTTTGGCCCGCGACCTAAAGTGTGCCTTGAGTTTGACACCCCTGCTCTAAAGTACTCCTATTATTTTGGACTTCATGTCTTCATGAGATAAATGAGATCAATAACTCCAACAGGTGTTAGTTGTTGGAGTTATTGATCACATTTATCTCTAAATAACTCACCTGCTCTGAAGACCTGCTGTGTGTGTGTTTGTGTGTATTACACTGAGGATCTGTGTGTGTTTGTGTGTATTACACTGAGGATCTGTGTGTGTGTTTGTGTGTATTACACTGAGGATCTGTGTGTGTTTGTGTGTATTACACTGAGGATCTGTGTGTGTGTTTGTGTGTATTACACTGAGGATCTGTGTGTGTTTGTGTGTATTACACTGAGGATCTGGTCTCCCTTGCGGAGCTCCCCGCTCAGGTCTGCTGGGCCTCCTGCGAGGATGAAGGAGATGAAGATGCCCTCTCCGTCCTCTCCGCCCACGATGTTGAAGCCCAGGCCGGTGGAGCCGCGCTGCACGCAAACCCTGCGAGGCTCCCTCGAGTACTCGTCCTCTCCCATCATGCCGCGGGGGATCGGGGAGTATCGCCGCGGTGACGGAGGAGGGAGGGCTTGTGGGTAATCGCACATATAGTCCGGCTCCATGTAGGCTGCAGCGAGGACAGAAGGTTCAGCAGCTGATCTCTGACATCTGGATCAGGGACAGGTCTAACATCTGGATCAGGGTCACGGGTCTAACATCTGGATCAGGGACACGGGTCTAACATCTGGATCAGGGTCACGGGTCTAACATCTGGATCAGGGTCACGGGTCTAACATCTGGATCAGGGACAGGTCTAAAATCTAGATAAGGGACAGGTCTAACATCTGGATCAGGGTCACAGGTCTAACATCTGGATCAGGGACACGGGTCTAACATCTGGATCAGGGTCACGGGTCTAACATCTGGATCAGGGACACGGGTGTAACATCTGGATCAGGGACACGGGTGTAACATCTGGATCAGGGACAGGTCTAACATCTGGATCAGGGACACGGGTGTAACATCTGGATCAGGGACACGGGTGTAACATCTGGATCAGGGTCACGGGTGTAACATCTGGATCAGGGACAGGTCTTACATCTGGATCAGGGACAGGTCTAACATCTGGATCAGGGACACGGGTGTAACATCTGGATCAGGGACAGGTCTAACATCTGGATCAGGGTCACGGGTGTAACATCTGGATCAGGGACAGGTCTTACATCTGGATCAGGGACAGGTCTAACATCTGGATCAGGGTCACGGGTCTAACATCTGGATCAGGGACAGGTCTAACATCTGGATCAGGGACAGGTCTAACATCTGGATCACAGGTTTAACTGGTTGCTGACTGTGTGTTTGACACAGTATTCTGGATTAATCTGTTATGAATGATAATCTTATCCATAGTAAAGCAAACATCCTGGACCTTCCTCTGAGTCTGAGTCTTGAGTTCACCTGCATCAGGATCAAAGCCTGATAGGATCAAACATTCCTGGAGCTTCTTGAAGGAAAACCTCATTAAACTCATTTTAAAGCCTGACTGTGTCCTGGTTTCATCTTCTGAGGAGTTTAGAATTAGTCTGAGCTGAAAGTGCACATCTGTCCTCTAGGTGGCGCTGCAGGGAAACTAAAGTCATCATTCAGAGCGAACTCACATCTGTACAGATGACTGATATGCAGTATTATTTACAATATTACTGTAGTATTATCACTGTAATCAACCTGTGAGCAGGTCTAATCAGTGTGATGCTGTACAGGTGTACTTACAGCTGGTCAGGTCGGGGGGGCTGTATCGATCAATTGGGTGGATGTACTGCGAGGTGGGCGTGGCCACCTTCAGGTAGACCACCTCTCCTGTATTCTTCAGGGCTGACACGGCGTCTTCGTGCAGGACGTCCTCCAGAGACATGTGGTTGACCTGCCGGGGGGCGGAGCCTGACGTTAGACCACAGTCACATCAGTTTAGCGTGTCAGAGAGAACACGTGTGATGTCACGTACCGCCAGGATTTTGTCTCCGATCTGCAGCCGCCCGTCACGGTGTGCCGCCCCGCCCTCGATGATCTTGGTGACGTAGATGCTGTTGTCTCCAGGGACGTGCTGGTTCCCCACGCCGCCCGCTATACTGAAGCCCAGACCTGCACCGGGGGGCGGGGTTAGATTAACAAAACCCAGAACACAGCGAGTGATGAAGATCAAACTGACTCATGGCAAACAACGTTTACAGATTAAAAAGGTGATGAACTAAAATATGTTACTGACGTAATCAGTGCGTCACAAAATGTTAAAAATATATAAAGTAATAAATCTCCAGGTGTGACTGGCTCCAGGTGAGGTGACACGTTCAGGTGTGTTTCTGCTTCCTGTTTGACCAAACTGTATTTATAACAGGTTTATTAAACATTACTACAGTGTCCTGCTGAGGAATCAGAGTATAAAGGGTTATAAAGGTGAATCTCGTGTATGAAGCCTCTGTCATGTCTCTAATTCTTCTTTTGCTGACATAAAACATAAAGTATTTAAGAACTGTAATGACTCTAACAGTCCAGCAGAGGGCAGCAGAGCAGCTGGAATCACAGTTACATAAGAGCTGCTCTCCTGTCTCACCTTTGGGTCCTTTCATCAGTTTGATCTGTGTGATGCGTTCGCTCGGTGGGCGTCTCCGCAGCACGTACAGCCTGACAACAGGCCCCGCCTCCTTCAGCGCCTCCACAGCGATGGAGTGAGTGACCTCCCGGACGTCCACATCGTTGACGAATACGATGCTGTCGTTCACCCTGGAGATGAAGAGAGAGGGAGAGTCATTGTCACCTCCTCAAACAGCTGTTTGAAGGCTCAGGGGTGATCAGGTTTAGGTCCTTTAAAGGTGAGAGGCTCAGCTTCATGTCCTCAGAGAACACAAGCACAAGCAGTCTGTGTGTGTTTCTGTGTGTGTCTGTTTGTGTGTGTGTTTGTGTTTCTGTGTGTGTGCACCTGAGGCGTCCGTCCTGGGCAGCGGCTCCTCCGGGGATGATCTTGGTGATGAAGATGGAGGGGTCGTCTCCGATGTGAGGATTGTCGGTTCCTCCCGCGATGCTGAAGCCCAGACCAGAGTTACCCTGAACACACACACGTGAACACACACATGAACACACTGTACCTGATGCAGACCTGGGTCTCCCTGTATGTGGATCCCGGATGAGCCCCCACTTACACCAGCACCTGGCCCATGAGCTCAGTGAGCTCATAAATCAAATCTGGGAGTGAATCTAAGACAAACAGCCAGCCCAGGCCCAGGAGAGTTATGCAGCTGTCAGGTTAGCTTCCTGCACAGCTGGATAACCTGGAGCTCTGCAGATGTTGACGTTTTTATCAGACTCAGACTGATGTCCAAACCAGCTGACTTTTGGATCTTCAGCTCTCAGAGGGGAGAAAGAGGAGAGAGGCTGAAGAGACATTTGGTGTTTTCTGGTTTTGTATTTTTGATAATCTTGAATTTTGGTTTATATGTTCTGTGTTATTTATTCTTCTGGTCATAATGTTATATTCTGTTTTCTATAGATCCTGCTTTCTGTGCTGTTAGTTCCCTTCATGATGGAGCAACGAGGTGAAGAAAGACAAGCTGAAGGTTCATTGGTCCAGCAGACCCAGTGTTCCTCTGCTCATGGTCTCTGTTAGAGACAGGGGGAGTAAGTCGGACATTGAGTAGGTGGAGCTGCTGCTCCTTCACTTTGAAAGGACCCCGATGAGGACGTCCTGAGGAGCTGACACCTGTCACTGGGCTGAGAGGCCTCATGGTGTGAACTAGGACTGGGCGATATATCGAGTTTTTTAAAAATATCGATATATTTTCATACGAGATATAAGCTGTGACAATATCCTTTATATCGATATAGTCTATGTTACTTTATAATTATAGTTGTGGAGCCATAAGTTTGCCTGTCTTTCGTCCACTTTTGTCTTTACGCAACGTTACTCGGCCTCGCCTCTCCTTCACTGAACACAACTCCCCCTCCTCCCCCATAGCTTCACCTGCAGGCAGCGACAACATGGACACGGCAAATCTCTGTTAACGAGTTACCGCGCATCGCCCCGTGCGTGGGGCTGGACGGCGTCAACGTGTTAGCGAGCTAACCACGCTAACGAGCTAACCACGCTAACGCCATGCAGCCCAGAGGGGCTGCACAGCCTAGAATCCTTTCATTTTCTCAAAAGTTGACAGCGCGCCTTATGTATGAATTCTGCTTGTGCTTGATGACCACGAACCAATTTTCTGTGGAACACAGCGCTCAGCAATCTGTCAATAAATCTTTTAGTACGACTTTGCTAAGCTACGAAGCTGCAGCGCTTGATGAATTGCCAGAGCATTATGGTTACCGAGAAGCCTCGCGGAGTGATACGCACTGTGCTTCAACGTAATATTACCGTACTGTGTGTATAAGGACCATAAATGGCACCTGTAAGAGACACGGTTACAAAGAGGATTTCAAACTGCAGGCTGTCAGTCACGCAGTAGAAGTTGGGAACAGAGCAGCTGCTTGTTATTATGCTCAGCGTCTGTTAGCTTACATTTTGACTGCACAATTGTGAGCTTTTTGTTATGCACAAAAACAACAGTTTTCTTTTATTTATAGAGCATTATTATTTAATAGATGCTGATCATTTATTTTTGAGTAATTTCTTCATCTATGCTGTATGTTAATAAAAGTGCCCGTGTGACATCTGGGACACAGCTTTGACTAAGAACTCTCTGTTCGTTCTTACTTTATGGCTTTAAAAAATATCGAGATATATATCGTATATCGCCATCCAGCTAAAACGTATCGAGATATGAATTTTGGGTCTTATCGCCCAGCCCTAGTGTGAACTGAGTTCAGCCTCAGCAGCAGGTTACCATGACAGCAGTTAGTCAGCTGTTTCAGTCAGAGCTTCACTGACGGAGCAGAGGAGATGTTTCTGCTCCACTTCCTGTGATGGTGTCACCATGATAGCTGCTGTCCACATGACCGCAGGAAGCTGCGAGCTGTTGGCTGAAGACGTCCACAAAGACGAGCTTCACCTTCCTGTCCTCTAACAAGGCTGAATCTAATCCTCCTCCTGCTCCTGCAGCTCTCTGGACCATCTGCTTGATGGAGGTCAGTCCTGCCTGATATTACCCAGCAGCCCTTTCACTAATGTGTCTTCACAGCAGAGCTAAACCTTCATCATCATCATCATAAGCCCTGACAGGAACATCTCATTTACTTCCTGTTTTCTTCTTCTGTGGTGTTTCTGCCTGCAGCTCGTATTCAATGATCAGCTGTGCATGAATTATGCAGATGTGTCTGCAGACTTCTCACTCACTGAGGACAGATGTTAGTGTCTCTGTCCACCCGCTGTCTCTGACACACCTCCACACTCATCCTCACCATCCTCCTCCTCCTCATCATCATCTTCACAGAGTGCATGAAGGGCTGATGGGAGGTGACTCATTAAATCACTCCTGTGTGTGCTGACAGCTGTGCCTCTGTGAGCAGATCTGAGACCAGCTGATTAAACGTCAGGTTCACTGGTTTGATTTGTAAAAGGAGCTAAAAATAACCCGCTGATGTCAGGGGGGCGTGGCTTACATTCAGAGGGTGACGGCGGCTTTTAAATCAGAGTGATGCGTCTAAAAACAGAGCGGAGACGAGCTGGAAGGAGCGCGAGGACGGAGTGTTTCTCACCACTACACGTGTGTGTGTGTGTGTGTCTGTGTGTGTCTGTGTGTGTCTGTGTGTGTGTGTGTGTGTGTGTGTCTGTGTGTGTGTGTGTGTGTGCGCTCACCCTCTCCAGTGTGATCTCCTCGTACTCCAGCTCTCCCTCTGACCCGTTCATCTGTAAAAAAAATAAACACATGCAGAGTTAAATCACATCCCAGAATATCTCTGCTCATCGCCACGGCAACTCCATGGTAACAGCTGTTGAGCCCTCAAGGGGCCCGGTTACCTGGGCAACTGTAGCCGTAGCTATAGCAACCAACTCTCATATCATCTGCTCCAAGCACTCATGAGAGCTTGGAGACACGGTTATTACATCACTTCCTGCTGTGGCGCTCTCTCCACTCATTAACCACACACCTCACTGAGTCATGTGACCAAACCCTTCACAGCTCATCCATCATCATCCACCCGCCTTCTTCGTTTGTCCAGGTGAGGGTAGCTGGGGGCGGAGCCTATCAGTCCATGCCAGCTGTTCACGCTGTACACACACTCTACCTCACCCTTACACAGTTTATCACAGGAGGACACACACACCGCCCAGCATGTCCTCTGTCCTTCATGTCCTGAAGCACACCTGACATCATGATTCTCATGACATCATCATGACATCACTGACAGCCACAGATGTGCAGCTCCATCAGTGCCATTTAAAGCTGTCAGCAGGCGCTGTGCTAGCTACACCTGATGTATTCAAAGCCTCCATCAGGCTGCTCTACACCCAGCCAAACACCTCCAGAAGGGCCAGGCTCAGTGAGGGGGGGACATGTGCTGCAGATATGAGGGAGGGTTCAGGGTCACCTGATCCTAGACCCGCCCACACACAGCTCTGACCATCAACACATACACAGAGCTGTAAACAGGGGTCAGAGCTCCTGCAGGTGTGTGTACAGGTGAGCTGTTAGTTTTCAGTCATTCTTCATGAAATGCAAAGCGGTTACTGAAACAGCTGCTAACAGCTGGAGCAGAGACAGATACACTGTAACAGCGTCTCTGTTTGTGACACGTTCAGATGATCCAAACAGGAAACAGCTGGAGCAGCTTCTCTGACAGTAAACTGTGTGTTAGAAAACGTGTCTGAGGGTTGGACGTCCTTTAATCCGCACACTGTAATAAAAATAGGAGCTAATAAAAGCTTTAAAGCAGATAGAAATAACTGCAGGATGTTTGATGCTTGATCAAAGCTCCACAGGCAGCAGCTGGTAAATTTATCAGCTGTACTGTATTTGGAGCTCATCACACCAACACTGAGCCAACATGGCCTCCCTGTCAGGGGGCGGGGTTTGTGATTTCTTGGAAATATGTTCTTGTGTTGTTATTATTAGTTAGGACTTAGTTGAGTTTTAGTCCAGTTTGTGTTATCACCCGTGTCCCCTTGTGTCTCTCCTCTGTGTCCCTCTCTCGCTCCCTCTCTCTTGTGTCAAGCTTTCGTGTCCGAGTTCATGTCTCTCCATGCTTCCTGTTTTATTTTGAAAGTCCGTTGGCGTGGTGTTGTTGCAGACCTCTGCTCCACCAGGAGTCTACAGGAAAACTGATGTTCCATGTTCAGTGTGTTTAGCTTTGCTTCCCATGTGGCGTGATGTTCATTTGTGTCAGCTGTTTCCACTTCCCTCATTACCCTGCTGTATATTTAAGTCGTTCAGTGTCGGGTCATCTGTTTGTGTTGCTTCAGGTCATGTCAGGTCTTGGGTTTTTTTGTGCTCCTGCTCAGATTCATGCTCATGTTCTTGTGTCATAGTTTTCATGGTTAGTCTTAGCTGCTCCCAGTTTAGTTTTGTCCCAGTTTGCTTTGTCTTTGTTTTGTGTTTTTTTTCCCATCAGCCAAATAAACGGCCCACATTTTGTTAAACCTTCATATAACACTCGCTGTTTCCTGCTGACACACCTGGATACAGGAGCACAACATCTGTATCCTGACAGCTCAGAGAGCTGAAGCATCTTCACCCACTGATCTGCAACTTCCACCTAACCTCCACCCATGTCACACTGATGGAGGTCTTTAACACAGCTGGAGCCTGAGAAGGACCAGAGTGAAGGGATCAGGACCTCCATGAACCCACCACCTAAGCTAGCTAGCTAACTAGCACCTGCTCTACTGTACTCTACTCGGTTCTACTTGACTTTACTTGGTTACGGTTGGTTTTTGTTACAGTTGAGTCCCACCTCAGTCACTTCTTTGAAAGTCTGTTTATGTCACTATTTAAAATGTTTGTCATACAACAAACAAACCCAACGTCGGGGTCGCTATAGCAACACGGCACGAGTCCTGTGATGTCATGTGTGTGACACAAACACAACAATGGAGAACTTGATGTGTTAAACAGTGGTAGACGTGTGCACGCTGTCATTGGACCACGGTGATGGTTTGTGTGCGGTCGTTTCGCTCGCGGTGGGATTTTAAAATGGCGGGTTTGATTCCTGTGTCGGAGTCACGACTCATCCGCTGATGTCACTGACCAGCCAATCGGTGTCATGCAATCTGTTGATGTCACATTTTTGGCCCCGCCCAGTAGGTACAGAAAAAGTACCTGGTACCAGGAACTGTGACCTGATAGACGACCCTAACAACCAAGTCGAGTCCAGTAGATCCCAGTGGAACTGAGGCTCTAATGTAGGTGGGTGCTTCAGGGCCTCGGCTGCAGTCTGTTTTCAGGGGGCCCCAGGCCCCTGTTTTCCTTACATTACATTAAACCAACATGACGGAACCACCAGTCCCAGCCTGCAGACGGTTTTCATCGTGCTGTTGTTCACAGACAAAGACCCTATCAGGTGTCTGAACTATGCACGTTTAAATTCATGTAGTCAGAGTCACTAGAGGTGTCCAAATTCATGGGCTGCATCCTCCTGAGGACCCGGCCTTCGAAGTCTACGTGGGACAAAATATAACAGGTGTAAATGGTGTAAACTCTCGACGTCTCATACTTCTGTTTAATCAGTTTTCTGTTTGACGTTTATTCAGCTGTGTGAAAACCAAGGAGGAAAACACCCGGGGGATTAATAAAGTTTTATTTAATCTAATCTAATAACTTTGATCTCAGCCAAACCGATTTACTCACGAACAAACAAAACACTGAAAAAAGTCCAACAATAACATTTTTAGGTTGTCTAAGTGACTTATATTTCACGTTTAACCTGAGTAGCAAAAGTCCGCGGGGATCTGAAAATGATGTGTCGGGAGTTGTGCCGTTCTCGGCAGCTCTAGTGACCCTCGAGCTCCCGGCTTCCTTTCGAGCTGGTGGGTAACAGACGTCTCTGAAAACGTCGAAGCACTTTTACAAATATGCGATATCTTGATAAACCGAGCAGATATTTGATGTTTACACAGCTACTTTCTCGCCTGAAAATATGTTAAAAGTTTATTTTGTGACCCAGAAAGATTAACAAGAGTAATATTAAAACTTAGCAGCGGCCGCCATTGTTGGAAACTGGAGTTTGGCTGGGCCGAGCTATGAATTCTGGGATATGGTGGGCCACGAAGGACACACCCGACCCATCCTTCAAATTCGGGGAAAAGGAGGACGCATTTGTCGGCTGCATTCAGAGGAGTCTACGAATTTGGACAGCCTTCGGCGCGCCGCTGTGACGTAATCGCTCTATAAACACGTCCTCAGGAGGATGCAGTCCATGAATTTGGACACCCCCACTATGTACAAACACACACCTGTAACCTCCACAGTCACCATGGTAACATGTGACATCACGGGCCTGGCACAGGTGAGCGTTTCAGCAGCTTACAGGTGTGAGTTCACACATTCATGACTGCAGTTTATATGATTAATAAAGAATATTGTGTTCTTATCACAGCTCAGTGTGGAAATCACATTATCCTGAGCTGTGGGTCGTTTCCGTGGAAACACAGTGATGTAATTTAGTTAGCAGGCTCTGTTAAAGAGTGCCTCTGTCTGTTGTTTTAGAGGCGCTCGCTGTGCGATATGAATCTGTTAATAGTTCATGAATTCATCAGCCGTGTCTGTGTGACGCTCACATGAGAAGTTATCAAGCATCAAAGATTTAAAATCAGGCAGAAACAGGCGACGACCAACGGGCCAGATACAGCAGGATGCCCACGATGAGGGTAAACCTGTGTGTGTGTGTGTGTGTGTGTGTGTGTGTGTGTGTGTCTGTGTCTGTGTCTGTGTGTGTGAGTGTGTGTGTGAGTGTGTGTGTGTGTGTGTGTGTGTCTGTGTGTGTGTGTCAGTAACACAGTGAACTCTGCTTCAGTCCCTGAAGGCTCAAGCATCAACACTAAAACACACAGTTCACTTCATTCAGCTCATCTCTGGAGACGCTGCAGCTCCAATACACTTATATAACAGAGAGAGAGGGCGAGAGAGGCAGGCTGACAGCAGGAGAGAGAGAGAGGGCGAGAGAGGCAGGCTGACAGCAGGAGAGAGAGAGAGAGAGGCAGGCTGACAGCAGGAGAGAGAGAGAGAGAGAGAGGGCGAGAGAGGCAGGCTGACAGCAGGAGAGAGAGAGAGGGCGAGAGAGGCAGGCTGACAGCAGGAGAGAGAGAGAGGGCGAGAGAGGCAGGCTGACAGCAGGAGAGAGAGAGAGGGCGAGAGAGGCAGGCTGACAGCAGGAGAGAGAGAGAGAGAGGGCGAGAGAGGCAGGCTGACAGCAGGAGAGAGAGAGAGGGCGAGAGAGGCAGGCTGACAGCAGGAGAGAGAGAGAGGGCGAGAGAGGCAGGCTGACAGCAGGAGAGAGAGAGAGGGCGAGAGAGGCAGGCTGACAGCAGGAGAGAGAGAGAGGGCGAGAGAGGCAGGCTGACAGCAGGAGAGAGAGAGAGGGCGAGAGAGGCAGGCTGACAGCAGGAGAGAGAGAGAGGGCGAGAGAGGCAGGCTGACAGCAGGAGAGAGAGAGAGGGAGAGGGCGAGAGAGGATGAGAGAGAGAGAGAGGGCGAGAGAGGCAGGCTGACAGCAGGAGAGAGAGAGAGGGCGAGAGAGGCAGGCTGACAGCAGGAGAGAGAGAGAGAGAGGGCGAGAGAGGCAGGCTGACAGCAGGAGAGAGAGAGAGGGCGAGAGAGGCAGGCTGACAGCAGGAGAGAGAGAGAGGGCGAGAGAGGCAGGCTGACAGCAGGAGAGAGAGAGAGGGCGAGAGAGGCAGGCTGACAGCAGGAGAGAGAGAGAGAGAG
Organism: Maylandia zebra; assembly: GCF_041146795.1. NCBI lineage: Eukaryota > Metazoa > Chordata > Actinopteri > Cichliformes > Cichlidae > Maylandia > Maylandia zebra. Next base: position 11,204,033 of record NC_135169.1, on the reverse strand, counting down.
GGCGAGAGAGGCAGGCTGACAGCAGGAGAGAGAGAGAGGGCGAGAGAGGCAGGCTGACAGCAGGAGAGAGAGAGAGGGCGAGAGAGGCAGGCTGACAGCAGGAGAGAGAGAGAGGGCGAGAGAGGCAGGCTGACAGCAGGAGAGAGAGAGAGGGCGAGAGAGGCAGGCTGACAGCAGGAGAGAGAGAGAGAGAGAGGGCGAGAGAGGATGAGAGAGAGAGAGAGGGCGAGAGAGGCAGGCTGACAGCAGGAGAGAGAGAGAGAGGGCGAGAGAGGCAGGCTGACAGCAGGAGAGAGAGAGAGAGAGGGCGAGAGAGGCAGGCTGACAGCAGGAGAGAGAGAGAGGGCGAGAGAGGCAGGCTGACAGCAGGAGAGAGAGAGAGGGCGAGAGAGGCAGGCTGACAGCAGGAGAGAGAGAGAGAGAGAGGGCGAGATAGGCAGGCTGACAGCAGGAGAGAGAGAGAGGGCGAGATAGGCAGGCTGACAGCAGGAGAGAGAGAGAGGGAGAGGGCGAGAGAGGATGAGAGAGAGAGAGAGGGCGAGAGAGGCAGGCTGACAGCAGGAGAGAGAGAGAGGGCGAGAGAGGCAGGCTGACAGCAGGAGAGAGAGAGAGAGAGGGCGAGAGAGGCAGGCTGACAGCAGGAGAGAGAGAGAGGGCGAGAGAGGCAGGCTGACAGCAGGAGAGAGAGAGAGGGCGAGAGAGGCAGGCTGACAGCAGGAGAGAGAGAGAGGGCGAGAGAGGCAGGCTGACAGCAGGAGAGAGAGAGAGGGCGAGAGAGGCAGGCTGACAGCAGGAGAGAGAGAGAGGGCGAGAGAGGCAGGCTGACAGCAGGAGAGAGAGAGAGGGCGAGAGAGGCAGGCTGACAGCAGGAGAGAGAGAGAGGGCGAGAGAGGCAGGCTGACAGCAGGAGAGAGAGAGAGAGAGAGGGCGAGATAGGCAGGCTGACAGCAGGAGAGAGAGAGAGGGCGAGATAGGCAGGCTGACAGCAGGAGAGAGAGAGAGGGAGAGGGCGAGAGAGGATGAGAGAGAGAGAGAGGGCGAGAGAGGCAGGCTGACAGCAGGAGAGAGAGAGAGGGCGAGAGAGGCAGGCTGACAGCAGGAGAGAGAGAGAGAGAGGGCGAGAGAGGCAGGCTGACAGCAGGAGAGAGAGAGAGGGCGAGAGAGGCAGGCTGACAGCAGGAGAGAGAGAGAGGGCGAGAGAGGCAGGCTGACAGCAGGAGAGAGAGAGAGGGCGAGAGAGGCAGGCTGACAGCAGGAGAGAGAGAGAGAGAGAGGGCGAGATAGGCAGGCTGACAGCAGGAGAGAGAGAGAGGGCGAGATAGGCAGGCTGACAGCAGGAGAGAGAGAGAGGGAGAGGGCGAGAGAGGATGAGAGAGAGAGAGAGGGCGAGAGAGGCAGGCTGACAGCAGGAGAGAGAGAGAGGGCGAGATAGGCAGGCTGACAGCAGGAGAGAGGGAGAGGGAGAGGGCGAGATAGGCAGGCTGACAACAGGAGAGAGAGAGATAGAGAGGGCGAGAGAGAGAGAGAGAGGGCGAGATAGGCAGGCTGACAGCAGGAGAGAGAGAGAGAGGGAGAGGGCGAGATAGGCAGGCTGACAACAGGAGAGAGAGAGAGAGGGAGAGGGCGAGAGAGGCAGGCTGACAGCAGGAGAGAGAGAGATAGAGAGGGCGAGAGAGAGAGAGAGCGGGCGAGAGAGGCAGATTGACAGCAGGAGAGAGAGAGAGAGAGAGGGCGAGAGAGGCAGATTGACAGCAGGAGAGAGAGAGAGAGAGAGGGCGAGAGAGGCAGATTGACAGCAGGAGAGAGAGAGAGGGCGAGAGAGGCAGATTGACAGCAGGAGAGAGAGAGAGGGCGAGAGAGGCAGATTGACAGCAGGAGAGAGAGAGAGGGCGAGAGAGGCAGATTGACAGCAGGAGAGAGAGAGAGGGCGAGAGAGGCAGATTGACAGCAGGAGAGAGAGAGAGGGAGAGGGCGAGAGAGGCAGGAAGACACAGAGTGCAGCAGACAGAGCAGGAGCATGGTCCACGGTTGGTCCACGGTTGGTCCACGGTTGGTCCACGGTTGGTCCACGGTTGGTCCACGATTGGTCTACGGTTGGTCCACGGTTGGTCTACGATTGGTCTACGGTTGGTCCACGGTTGGTCCACGGTTGGTCTACGGTTGGTCCACGGTTGGTCCACACACTTTACCACATGAGAATTTTCACATTAAAACGAGTCCCAAACATAACGAGTTCTTAGAAACCCAGACGTGAGAGTCACACATGTGACCAGCTCTTAGTAAAAGTCTTAGATGAAAAGTCATTAGAAACACTCCTTCAGCACTGAGTCCTTCAGCCTGGCCCAGACCCCCCACAGCCAGTCTGAACCATCCCTGTGACCGGCCTCCACACTCAGTCCTCAGGGCCACTCACCATCTCTGTACAGAGAGCAGAGCCCTCTGCTGGCCAGGTGAATAAGTCCTTCACCTCCATCCTGTTTCTTGGGTAAAAACAGAAGACTCTGTGGGACCCAGTGAAGAAGGTCCAAAAAAGTCTACGATTACTGACTGAAGTTTGGCAAATAAAGGTCGACAGGAGGGTCCACGGGAGACAGACGATGCCACAGCACAGATGCAGCAAGATTATTCATGAATGACAGCTCAGGTAAGATCCATTTCTGTTTCAGTCTGGCTTCTACCGTTTCCAAAACATGACTCCCTAATAAAGCACCATCCTTGTTTCCAGGTGAGTCCACAGTAACACAGTCCTCTGCAGTCCTCTCCCCACCATCACAGCCTCACCATAAACCTGACCCAGTTTATTCTGGCCGAGGAGGTTTCTCCAAATGTTTCATACTGTGTTTCAGAAACGTTTCATCACTTGGTTTAGTTACAACAGCATCATCTGCATACGCTGACAGTCTGAGACCAGAACGTTCAAACCAGACCTGAGTTTAGGAGGAGGGGCTCCCAGAGCTCAATAATAACCACGTATATGATGCTGAATTGTTCCATCTCGTGTGGCATCTCTTTGATTTGTGATTCTGGGCTATTAAATAAAACTGAGCTGACATTTGTGGGACCACAACAGAGAGGAGAAAGCCCGAACCCTCTCTGCTTTCTAAGGAGCACAAACAACCCAAACCAGCGATCATTTCAAGCTCTCAGCGTCTCCATACAGGAGATCCTGGAGTCCTGTTTAAGCCTGTAATCTGAGAAAAGTGCAGTAATAAAATGTCACTGGCACACTTAAAAACTCTGAGAGTGATCAGAAAGCTGGACTGGAGTTTTTGGACTTTTATAAAACCTCCTTCACCTGGCAGCTCACACCAGAACCACCACCAGGCTGAACTTCAGAGCTGAGAGCACTCCCTCCAGAACCTCCAACAAACCCTCAATGCCACACCACACCACACACCAGAAAACACACCACAAACTATAAACAGAGAGAGGGTGAGAGAGGTAGACTGACAGAGAGGTTTAATCTGTGTGAATCAACTAAATCTCTTCCTCGTTACCCCTGACAGCGCTCTCTCTCTCTTACTGTGAGTCTATGTCTCTCGGCCTCACAGTGACTCTGCTGCTCTCAGAGTTTAGGACCATCTTCTCACATCCATCACAGCTCTGTGAGTGAGCAGCTGTGCAGAGTCCTCACAAGCTGAGCTGTTACTGATCTGGTATACACGCTGAAGATGAGGAGCCCTTCATCTTCATCACCATCACATCCTTCAGACCTGCTTCGTTTCCTGAATGAATGAAGCTGAGCTGAGGAACACTGAAGGTCAGGATCCATCAGAGACATTAAACCTGCTGCAGGTTCAGAGACCCAGCTGATCCAGTCCAGGTAACCAGTAATGACTCCATGAACTTCTTAATGCAGTTTACTCAAAATCATCCCACAGATGTAATATTATCTACAGCTACTCTTAGTACCATTGATGTTAAGTTAGACTCTTTTTCTCCAATTGATCTTTCTGAGTTAACTTCAATAATTACTACGTTGGCTACCATAGCAGTATAGCACTGCAACATGGCATTTGGGTTTTCTAACTAAAATAGGAAAAAATAGGAACATAAATAGTGCCATCATTGCCAGACCTGGCCCACATGTGGTTGACATACACTCTGCCATAACACCGGTCAGTCAGAAGTGCCAGTTTGATGCCGGATCCAGGGAAGACCTGTTTTCTATGAGCCTGGGCCACATACACCAAACCACAATCAAACCAGATATGGCATGCCATCACATAAACACTACAATCTATGCCAGGACTGACCCATATCTGGATGACATACATCTTACCATGCCAGCAGTGCCGGCTTGATACCAGATCCAGGCCAGACCTGCTTGCCATTTGCCTCCAAACCATCAACGTGTCTTTTAGACCCCATTCCTACAAAACTGCTCAAAGAAGTCCTGCCATTAATTAATGCTTCCATCTTAAATATGATCAACCTATCTCTAATTATCGGCTATGTACCACAGGCCTTCAAGCTGGCTGTAGTTAAACCTTTACTCAAAAAGCATCTCTAGACCCAGCAGTCTTAGCTAATTATAGGCCAATCTCCAACCTTCCTTTATATCAAACATCCTTGAAAGAGTAGTTGTCAAACAGCTAACAGATCATCTGCAGAGGTTTATTTGAAGAGTTTCAGTCAGGTTTCAGAGCTCATCACAGCACAGAAACAGCTTTAGTGAAGGTTACAAATGATCTTCTTATGGCCTCTGACAGTGGACTCATCTCTGTGCTTGTCCTGCTAGACCTCAGTGCAGCGTTCGATACTGTCGACCATAATATCCTATTAGAGCGATTAGAACATGCTGTAGGTATTACAGGTACTGTGCTGCAGTGGTTTGTATCATATCTATCTAATAGACTCCAGTTTGTGCATGTAAATCAGGGGTCCCCAATCCCAATCCACGAGGGTAGGTGTCCCTGCAAGTTTTAGATGTGTCCTTGATCCATCACAGCTGATTTAAATAGATAAATTACCTTCTCAACCTGTCTTGAAGTTCTCCAGAGGCCTGGTAATGAACCAATCATGTGATTCAGGTGTGTTGACCCAGGGTGAGCCCTCGTGGACTGAGATTGGGGACCCCTGATGTAAATGGAGAGTCCTCTTCACACACTGAGGTTAATTATGGAGTTCCACAGGGTTCAGTGCTAGGACCAATTCTGTTTACATTATACATGCTTCCCTTAGGCAGCATCATTAGAAGACATAGCATACATTTACACTGCTATGCTGATGACACCCAGCTCTATCTGTCCATGAAGCCAGATAACACACACCAATGAGTTAAACTGCAGGAATGTCTTAAAGACATAAAGACCTGGATGGCCGCTAACTTTCTGTTTCTTATTATGCATTGCATGCACAATCAGAGAGAGCATATTTCTCCTGTTTTGGCTTCCCTTCATTGGCTTCCTGTTAAATCCAGAATTGAATTCAAAATCCTGCTCCTCACATACAAGGTCTTAAATAATCAGGCCCCATCTTATGTTAATGACCTTGTAGTACCATATCACCCTATTAGAGCTCTTCGCTCTCGCTCTGCAGGCCTACTTGTTGTTCCTAGAGTATTTAAAAGTAGAATGGGAGGCAGAGCCTTCAGTTTTCAGGCCCCTCTTCTGTGGAACCAGCTTCCAGTTTGGATTCAGGAGACAGACACTATCTCTACTTTTAAGATTAGGCTTCAAACTTTCCTTTTTGCTAAAGCATATAGTTAGGGCTGGACCAGGTGACCCTGAATCCTCCCTTAGTTATGCTGCAATAGATGTAGGCTGCCGGGGGATTCCCATGATGCATTGAGTTTTTCCTTTCCAGTCACCTTTCTCACTCACTATGTGTTAACAGACCTCTCTGCACTGATGGATTTTTTTCAGTTTCTTGATCTTTGTTTCTCAAAGGTTAAAATACAAATATTGATGAATTGAATTTTGTAGTTACGAGAATCTGCAGTCACTATGGGAACAGCAGGAGGAGAAACATCCACCGAGTTAGAGGCCTGAGCTTCACACACAGACCAGCAGGTTGTGATGCCATACAGCCTGTGGTCATGTGATCACACTTCAATGAGCTGTATTTAAACATTATAGTGATGAAACCAGGACAGCAGGCAAACACCACCGGGACATCCTCTTCATTAAGCTTTACACACACACACACACACACACACACACACACACACACACACACACACACACACACACACATTTAACACCCCGTTTAACTACAGATCTGATGACGATGGTAAATGGAGTTCACACATGCATGCAGCATGCAGCGGTTCCCACAGCTGGAGGCAGATGCACTCGGTCCCTCAAACGCATCGCGTTGCGTTCACAGTGCCGGTCAGCAGAGGTAAGGACTTCAGGCCTCTGGGGCTTGATGATGGCGATGATGATGGTGGTGACAGCTGGAGCGGTGTGAACCGTCGCCGTGATATTCATCGGTACTTACACATGTCATTTAAACAGGATCCAGCTGTGGTGATGTCACTGCGTCTGACATCTGGATGGATCCATGAACCTGAAACCTGCCCACAGCTACACATTTTACCCTCCACCTCACACAGACGGCCATTACACTCACTCAAACTTCACCTCGGTTACCACACGATTGGCCTGGCCGGAGGCCCCGCCCCCTGGCCTGTGGAGCCAATGGCGTGCTAATGAGGGCTATAAAATGAAGGTGTCCTACCATCATCCTCTGCCTGTGCCTCTTGGCTTTCCGTACGTTGTTGATGAATCGTCGTCCCATCTTCTTGGCGTACCACACGGACACGAACATCACTTCCTGTCTCTCTCCTCAGCAAGCGGTTACATAAAGAGCGGCGGCGTAGAGACGGATGAATAATTAACCAAGAAGAAGGAGAGAGGAGGAAGGTCGCGCTCAGCACAAACCCGCTAACCCTGCGAGGCGTCGGATCCCGTTAACGGAGCGCAGAGACATGGCCGACAGCTCACAGAGAGCGAGCGAGCATCCTGCTCCTGATGGAGAGAAATGAGACGGAGGGACGAGCGAGGAAAACTGAAGAGAGAGAGAGGCTGTTCATCACTCCTCCGCTCTCTCTCTCTCCTCGCTCGACCCTCCTCATGCTTCACTGCACACCTCTCTCCCTCTCTCTCTGTGTCTGTGTCTCTCTACCACCACCGCCCCTCGCTCTCTGAAGGAATCCCCTCCCCTCTGTGATGTCACCATCGCCAAGAGAGAGAGAGAGAGAGATAAAAGATGAAGACGAAGAGGAGGAGGGGGGCATAGGGAAATTTGGGGGGGTAATTCAGCAAACACACACACATACTCAGGCTAATGCTGTTGCCATGGCAACACCACCCCCACATCCCCTTCTTCTCATCTCTCCCTTTTCTGCCATTCTTGCCGTTGCCATGGTGACGAGCGACAGAGAGAGAGAGAGAGAGGCAGAGCATCAGATTCAGAGTGGGCACGAGCGGCCCACACTGTGTGTGTGTGTCAGTAATTAAGCAAGGAGAGGTCCCTGTGGCTGTGGGCCTGACCCCCACCACCTCACTCTCTCTCTCTGTGAATATTAATGATGGGGTAAATGAGGGACGGGGGACTGGGGCTGACCTCACCTGCTGCCTGTGACATCACAGCGACCCCAGTGCACAGATCTGACCTGGGAACAGCTCTTTGGAAGTGTTTCAACAGCGGAGCTCTGATCAGAGACCTGAGGATGTGACAGGACCTCCCACAGACCTCCTCACTTCTCCACAGAGCTCCTTGAGAGCCCTCCAACCTTTTGGAGCCTCCCTGTGGTGAGCCCCTGCACTCTTTTTTTGAGCTTCCAAGGACCTTTAAGTTCAGACCCTCAAAACCTGATAAAACCGCTTAAACCCTGTTAAGCATCATCCAGCACGTCCTCTGACACACAACGGTCCTCCTAAACACCTGGAATCTCTCATCAGTGATCCCAGGACCCTAAAACCTTCAGATCAAACCCCAGACATCACTGGAACATGTTCAGAGACCTGAGGACACGTGAAACACCTCAGAGCCCCCACAGAGACCCTCACCTGCCCCTAACAAGCTCCTCCAGGACCTAAAACCTGGACAAGGACCTCTGAGCACAGTCACCCTGACCCCCTCCAGCCTCCTCAAGGACCTTTCCAGGGATTCTGACCGTGTGACATCAGGATGAGTCAGCTCCACACCCTGTGACCCCGTCACTCTGCTGCTGATGGTGTTCTATTATTACACTTGTACCGAGCTACATCACAGCACCACACACCACACGCCTGCTCAGTCACAGCTGCAGGCGGGCTGATGCTGCCCCCTGTTGGTCAGATGAAGAACTGCATCCACACTGACACAAAACCAGAAACAATGAATTAAATATTCATTTACATGAGTTATCATTTGTGTCATATTTGTACATCTGGAATTATTTGTGCAGACCAATTTATTTTAGCTTGTCAGAAAAAACCTGACCAATGAAAAAACTGACACAACTGATACTAGATGGTTAAAACACACTAGACTCAGTGTGCATATGAGTGTGTGTGTGTGTGTGCACGTACTGTGATTGCAGCGGGGTGTGTGTATCCGTCCAGGTGTGTGTGGCTCAGCTCAACGCTGCGTCCTTGGGTCATGTGACCGGGGCTGGGATCAACAGGTGGAGTCTCATCGTCTTGGTAACGGTACTTCTGCAGTGAAACATATCGGGGTTAGCATTAGCTGTTAGCATGAGGACCCTGTCCCCACAGCTGAGACACCTCCACTGTCCCTGTTCCTGGACCTCCTCGGGGAGCTCCGACACATCACCAGGACTCCCTGCAGTCCATCTGAGGAACAGGGAGGAACTCCAAACTCCAGGCGAACTCCTGAAACCTCCTCTAACCCTGTTTCTATCTGCTCAGGCCGCCTCGCAAACACTTGGAGGCCCTCTGGAACCTCCTCAACAACCCCTGAAAGCCCACAGGGCTCCATCAGCCTCCACACGGAGCTCTGTGGGTTTCTGTGGATCATCCAGACCCCCTGAGGAGCTCTGACACCGTCCTCATAATCCTGTTAAACAGGTTTACCAATGCATCGATCACACAGGTCGTCTGTCATAGATCATTATATTTGTGTTTATTACCTCTTTATTACCATGATGTCACCATCGATGAGGGGTTACATCAATGACTCATCCTCACATCAAATATCTATAATCCACAAAATAGCAATAACATTAATTATTCATGTCTAACCTCCTCCAGATCACAGATCAGAGTCTAGCATGGGAGGTCAGGGAAGAAGGAAAGGAAGGAAGGGAAGGAAGGGAGGAGTTTAAGGAGCGAAGGGAAGCATTCGGCAGAGAGCGAGGAAACGAGGTAGCTGTTGGGAAAGTAGAGAATGAGAGGCAAAGATGATGCGGTTGCCATAGTAACAAGAAGACCCTTGAGAGCTTCCGTTGCCTGGCAGCTGACATCACCAAACAGAGGGGGAGGAGTCATGTTCGATTCATAAAGATGGAGACAGACACACGGAGCGGCGGCGCAGCATTTGTAACCTGCTCTTACCCATCAGCCTCGGCGGCGCCATGCTCACCTGTCTGTGTGTCTGTGGGTTTAACATCTCTGATCCTCACTGTGTGAAGTGTGTGTGAAGCTCAAAGGACTCTAATTAAAGGCAGGAAGTGGTGACCCCTGACCTCAGGCGAGCTGACACGATGATGTGAGCGGCGGTGATTTAACGTCTGGTTAAAGCGCTGACGAGCTGCTGTGTTTACACACCTGTGTGTGACAGGTGACCCACGGGCCTGCAGGAGGCGCCACAACACACACACAGATAAAGACTCAAAGCCAGATGGAATCCTTCAGACCGTCTACTCACAACTAAACAGGAAACAAACTGCATGCACGTCATGTGACCACATTCACACCTGAAAATCACCAGACAGGTACGAATAAAAGTTGCAGATCCTGATGGTACAGACACACCTGGGTGACACTTTATAAGTGAAGGTGTAACTCCTGGACAGGTAAATGGAAGTGTAAGTACAGCGTGAGCAGTTCGATTAGATTAGATTAGATGAAACTTTATTAATCCGTCGGGTGGGTTCCTCCGGGAAATTCAGTTTCCAGTAGCAAAGCACCGAAAGAAGTTGCATGTTACAGATACATTAAGGGCAATGAGAGTAAGGATATAAGCATAAATACACCATATATACACATATATAGATACAGAATATACAATATGGATAAATAGGATTGCTCATTTGAGTGAGTATATTGCACAGTGATTATTGCACAGTCAAATATAAGAAAAAAGACAAAACAAAAAACAAATATTGCAAATATTGCACCGTGTAGAAAAGCACCTACAGCTCAGTTGTTCCCCCCTCCCTTATCCCCCTGTTTCTCCGTCCTCTCCCCTCCAGAGAGGAGTTAAACAGTCTGATGGCGTGTGGGACAAAGGAGTTTTTAAGTCTGTTAGTTCTTGTCTTGGGGAGAAGCAACCTGTCACTGAACAGACTCCTCTGGTTGTTAATGGCCGTGTGCAGAGGATGCCCAGCATTGTCCATAATGTCCATCAGTTTCTTTAGTGTCCTTTTCTCTGCCACTGTCACCAGAGTGTCCAGCTTCATGCCGACCACAGAGCCAGCCTTCCTGATCAGTTTCTCCAGCCTGGATGAGTCCTTCTATGCTGTGCTGCTCCCCCAGCACACCACAGCATAGAAAAGTACTCCAGCAACCACTGACTGGTAAAACATCCTCAGGAGCTTCCTGCAGATGTTAAAAGACCTCAGCCTCCTGAGGAAGTACAGTCGGCTTTGGGCTTTTTTTATACAGGTGCTCTGTGTTGCATGACCAGTCCAGTTTATTGTCCATCCACAGCCCGAGGTACTTATACTTGTTGACCACCTCCACCTCCTCCCCCTCTATCTGAACTGGCAGTGGACCTGCTCTAGACCTCCCGAAGTCCACAACCAGTTCCTTAGTCTTTGAGGTGTTGAGTTGCAGGTGGTTTGTGTGACTCCATGCGACAAAGTTCCTCACCAGACTTCTGTACTCCTCTTCCTGATCATCCCAGATACACCCCATGATGGCTGTGTCGTCTGCAAACTTCTGAATGTGGCATAATTCAGAGTTGTAGCAGAAGTCAGAGGTGTACAGGGTGAAGAGAAGAGGGGACAGCACAGTTCCCTGTGGTGCTCCTGTGCTGCTGACCACTGTGTCAGACGTGATGTCCTTCAGCCTGACGTACTGTGGTCCGTCGGTGAGGTAGTCGGAGATCCAAGCCACCAGGCAGGGGTCCACCTCCATCCTGTTCAGTTTTTCCTGAAGCATACAGGGCCGGATGGTATTAAAGGCACTGGAAAAGTCAAGAAACAGGATCCTGACCGTGCCTTTTCCCCCATCCAGGTGTGAGTGGGCTCTGTGTAGGAGGTACAGGATGGCATCCTCCACTCCGACACCCGCCTTGTATGCAAACTGTAGTGGGTCCTGGGCATGTTGTACCTGTGGTCGGAGGAGGTTGAGGAAGAGCTGCTCTAGAGTCTTCATAAGATGTGACGTCAGTGCCACCGGTCGGAAGTCATTCAGCTCATTGGGCCGGTTCCTTTTGGGGACCGGGACGATGCAGGATGTCTTCCATAGGGCGGGCACTCTCCCCAGTCGCAGACTGAGGTTGAAGACTCGTTGTAGCGGCTCCCCAAGTTCAGCAGCACACGCCTTTAGCATCCTAGGACACACCTTGTCTGGGCCTGCTGCCTTTCTGGGGCGAAGCTTCCTCAGTTGCCTCCTGACCTGATCCACTGTGACACTGGCAGATGATTGGAAGGGGGGGAGGCTGTCGTGCTGTTTAGAGAGGGGTTGGAGAAGGAGGAGGGGGGGGGGGGTGTCATAGTGTCAGGGAGGGGGGGGAAGCGAGGTAGGTAGGGTGGGGAGAGGACTCTGTAGTAAAGGTGAGGGTGAGGGTGGGGGGGTTGTGGGCTGGTCAAACCTGTTGAAGAAGTTGTTGAGTTCGTTTGCCTTCTCCACAGTCCCCCCCACTGTGCTTTTCTTGGTGTTGTGGCCTGTGATGGTTTTCACACCATTCCAGACCTCCCTCATATTGTTCCTCTCCAACTTCTGCTCCACCTTCCTCCTGTAGGTGTCCTTTGCTTCCCTCAGGCAGCGTTTCACCTCCCGCTGTGCTGCTTTCACCTCCTCCTTCACTTTGCTCCTGAAAGCCTTCTTCTTCATGTTGAGGACAGTTTGTGATGTGGTTGTAATTGTGCTGACATTTCCCCGTCCCGTATGATGGGGTGGATTGATCTCGACTTTTTATGTCTTCATTTAATATTCAGTCGTTAATGTGCTCGAAACATGCTCTATTATTCTTAAATGAACACAGATAAAGACGTCTCTGTCTTTGTAACAAGAACAAAACTACTGTCATAATTTGCAGACACATGTGAGCTCATGATGACGGTGGAAACTTTTTATTTTCCTTTCACCGTTACTGTGCTTTAAATCTGTAAAGGGAGGGAATGAAAAGAACATCTTTCATGTGCATGAACATAGTGAGTATAAGATACAGATATAAAACACAGGGATGTGAAAAGGCTCTGTAATAAACTACAGCGTACTCGTGATATAAGACGGGGAAATATGATCTGTTTCCTGTAAACATTTGTTTCACAGTCCCTACATTTACTTGTTTTCCTGTAGAAAGCAGACAGTATGTGTAGGTACATACGATTCATTTCTAATCAAACAGACTGAAACTGTTTGCTAACAGGGGACTTACGCCCTTAGTCGTGTTATAGAGTAGAGCCAACAGCTGCACCTGCTGGACTACATCAAGGCTGTAACAGAAGAACCAGTGGTGAGCTCCAGCTCCAGTAAAACCAGTGAAAAGCACTTTATTTTGATGCCGCTCAGAGCTCTGCAGCTGTGTGGTCTCCAGTGAAAACTACCTGACAGGATGAAACCTTTGCAGTGATCACTGTTTCTAAAAACAAACGGACCTGAGCCATCGTCAGTCCTTCAGAGGCAGAAGAGAACCTCATTAAACCACTGAGATGGAGACAAAAACAGCCGCTCAAGCCTCGAGGATAATGTGTTTGTTAAACCGTGTTTCCCTGTGTTATGGGCATCGTTTTCAGCTCGCCACAATAAAGGTTCATCTTCAGTTTAATACCTCCATCATCCTGAAAGCCTGTATTTCCACGTCACAATGACATCACGAGGTCATGTGTCAGCAGCATGTTCCAGTAGTACCCAATCCAGGGCTCTAGACTAACTTGTTGCCATGGTTGCACTGGTGCGCCTAACTTTTTTTATTAGGTGCACCAGCACCACAGTTAGGCGCACCCAAATGTTTCAACCGCGGTGCCCAACACTTTACACGTTCACTTTCTAAACATGACCGTCCATACAGACAATATTGATTTGTAAATGATTACCTATCAGTCTTGTCAACACAAAGTTCTTTATTTGGAGCTCATTTCTACAAAAAACATAAGTTACCGTATTTTTTGGATTTTAAGGCGCATTACGCGAGACAAATAGATAAGTCAGACTTTACTTGAAATCCGCTGCATAAGCATGTCTCTTATCAGGAGCCATTTTGGGCTCCTTATACACACAATACGGTAATATTGCATTGACGCACAGTACGTATCACTCCGCGAGGCTCCAGACCACGGTAGCCGTAATGCTCCGACAATCTATGCAGCCGTGCAGCTTCATAGGTTACCAAAGTCGTACTAAAACATTTGTGACAGATTTTTGAGCCACATGTACTACATGAAATCAGCTCGAGCTCAGTAAACACAACCAGAACTCATACATAAGGCGCACTTTTGAGAAAATTAAAGGATTTTAGGTGCGCCTTATAGTCCAAAAAACACGGTACTGATGAAGTTCTTGTGCTTAAACTGCTTCACTGAGCTGAAATTTAAACTTAAAACATCTCAAGATATGTTAAATAAAAACAAAATCTGAGTTAAAAAAAGTCTCGGAGGCTTCAAACTGAACATCTGAACATCTTACTTGTGCATGGGAACCTGAGAGGTCCCGCCCCTGACTATGTCTGATTGGTTTAGATCACGATATCGACGAAATGTGTATCTATTGTTGACCACACAGAGACTTTCAGAGTTGCAGAGACTCTTTTTTGGGGTTTTTTGCTCAAACGGCTGGTCGATTTTTTTTAGTCGCACCTTTGAGAAATTAGGTCTCATTTGCGACCAAATGGGTTGCACTCTAGAGCCATGACATACTATGACAGTCAATTCTTTCCATTACAATCGAGTACCACCTGCAGTGGTACACAATCTGTTGATGTCACATTTCCAGATCACCTCAGGTCACTTTGGAACCCCGGCATAGCGGGCACTAAAAACGTACCTGGTACCAGGAGCTACCACTAATGGAAAACCCTGAAAACCATGGCGAACTTCCAGAGTAGGTGCTAATGAAAAAGAGTCTTTATGGTCTTAAAGACTGGAACCAGTTCAGCTCATGCAAACATACACGTGTAGAAGAACCAGCAAAGCATTTAACTCTTTAACGTGCTGCAGGAATCAGTCCGGTCTGAGCCAGTTCTCACATGATGTCACTGGACTGGATTGGTCCATTCAAACAAACTGCTGCCCAATGAGGAGCGAGCACAGCAGAAGAGTCTGTTTGAATACACAAGACCTCAGTGTGTGTGTGTGGGTCCATTAGCAGCACTGATGCAGCTAAAGATAGACGAAGCTATTTCTGATCCAACACATCCATCTCTGTGAGCAGGAAATAGAAGAATATTCCAGCAGTGATGGAGGAGAGGAAACAGGAAGTATCAGAGAACACAGAGGGATGAATGTGCCTTTAAAATGATTAATACTCTTTAATAGGATGCCAACATTATAAACCAACAACGACTGTCAGGAGTTACTACAGAGGACGAACACAAAGAACAGAGGGAGAAAGCAAACATCAGCCCAGACGCTACATTCCTCTTCATGGCCTCCTACAGGCCTCCATCCTTAAGCACATTTTGCTCCATCTGTTGCTCCAACAACACGAACGTTACTCACACTGGCTTCTCACGTTGATGAAACACAGTTTGTGCTGCATGTTTGGGCGGACTCCCTCACAGATCTGTGTTACCAGGATCATAAACCAGTCCACGTTGCTGGTTGTTCAGGCCCACGGTCAGAAACACGTGTTCATGTGTGACATGGTTTCCTCTCCGAGCTGCAGTCAAACATCGACGCTTTCTGTCACTCACAGAGTGTTTTAGGCTTGAACCCAGTGACCAGCACCGGCCTGGATGTGTCTGTAAGGACGACACCACAGCACCGCCCCAGTGTTTCCTGTTACAGCCGGTATCCTGTTGCTGGGATAAAGCCTCTGTAACACATCCCAGGAGCCAACAAGATAGTCAAATCAAGTGTTTTATGTATCAGTGTGAACGGCTGTGTTCAGAACAGGTGAGTTTCCCCACAGGTGAGTCTGGACAGCATTTGTAATGCATGAAAATATCACAGAGCTGGTGTGTGAAGAGCTGTTAGTCATAAAACTCACTGAGCTCTGTGTCACTCTGTCACTGACATCATTTCACACTTCTGTGATGAACAAAGTAAATGATAATTACACTGTGGTACACTACAGAGTAACGACATGACTCACATGCACTGTAACACGACATGTCTCAGACATGAACCTCCAATCACAGCTCTGATCCACACAGACTGAGACAAGTGTTCTCTGTGTTTCCACCAGCTCATTCACATCTCTTCATATTTATGATATGTGTCCACTAACGGTCTTCCTTCCTCCACCTGACAGCATCCTCTCCACCATGGAGCAGCTCAGGATCAGAAAATTTAAAAACATCCCACAGCTTTGTTGCATTCCTGCTCTTTCTCCTCCAACTGCTGCTGTTTGAGCTGAAATGCTCCTGACTGCTCCTGGGCCATCTGTCACACCTGCACGTGTCACACCTGCACGCCTGTCACACCTGCACATCTGTCACACCTGCACGTCTGTCACACCTGCACATCTGTCACACCTGCACGCCTGTCAAGCCTGCACGCCTGTCACACCTGCACATCTGTCACACCTGCACGCCTGTCACACCTGCACGCCTGTCACACCTGCACATCTGTCACACCTGCACGCCTGTCACACCTGCACGCCTGTCACACCTGCACATCTGTCACACCTGCACGCCTGTCACACCTGCACGCCTGTCACACCTGCACATCTGTCACGCCTGTCAAGCCTGCACGTCTGTCACGCATGTCACACCTGCACATCTGTCACACCTGCACGTCTGTCACACCTGCACATCTGTCACACCTGCACATCTGTCACACCTGCACATCTGTCACACCTGCACATCTGTCACACCTGCACATCTGTCACACCTGCACACCCTTGGTGAATCATTGCTGTACGACCGATCACATGATCTCCTGCTGGGGAGGTTGGATGATGCCTCTAAGATTATTAGGACCCTCCACAGACGTGACCTCGTCGTCACAGTCGTACCCACACGTGTGGTTACTGCACACCTCTGAGACCAAGTTTCCACGCTAATGATGCCACTCAGGTTCATCCTGTGATACAACAGGTGATCACCCTGAACCGTCCCGTGGCGCCAACAGTGTCTCTAACACTCGGTACTTTCCTTCAGTTTCCTGTAACGAGCGCGCCGCCGAGCGCCACAGGTCAGGGTGACAGTGCAGTTTAACACACGACCTGTTGCAGCCCGCCCCCACGTCCTGAACCCAGCTTCAGTTTGGAGGGAAACATGACCGTCTCCGTGACAACAAGCACATGTGAGCCTCGACATGTGACGCGCCGATTCCACATGTGCTCAGCATCCAGCGCACGGCCCTCCTGCTCACAGCTGGCTGCGGCTAGCATCAGCTAACATACGTGCTAATGTGGCTATGCTAACACACACACACACACACACACACACACACACACACGGGGGCAGAAAGAGCGAGAGAGCGAGAGACAGTGGTGTTGAATGAAAACATGAAATCTGAACACACACAAACACACACACACACAAAACACTGGCTTTGATGCTTCATGAGGACACACACGAGGACATGTATGTGTGTCCTCATAAACCGTGTGTGTGTGTGTGTGTTGTGGCGGATGCGTGCGGGCGGTCTGCTCTTACCTTGGTGGTGACAATGCAGAGGCAGTCCATATCCACACACACACACACACTCACACACACACATTTCCACACACACTCATACACTCATGCTCGCTCTCCCTCTCTCTCTCTCCTCGTTCTTCTGTCTATCCTCCCTCGCTCGCCCGCTCTCTCAGCTCCTCTATCCTCCGTCTGACAGCACTGAGCGAGAGAGAGAGAGAAGGGGGCGAGCGAGCAGTGCAGGAGAGAGCGAGAGATGAAGATGAGGAAGACTGGGGTGTGTGTGTGTGTGTGTGTGTGTGTGCGCACCTTGAGTCACTCGACAGAAGGAAGACATGAAGAGAGAGCGAGAGAGAGGGTGAGAGACACAGAGGAAGAGTGAGGGGAGGGGGTGGTGGGGGCTGGGCTCCTGTTGCCATGGTGTTATGCAGCTGTTGCCCCGGCAATGCTGCTGCAGCTGTTGCTAAGTAACAGCAACGGGTGTTTCTATGTGGATTATAAGTTTGTTTTGTTTTAGGTGTGTGAGTGTGTGTGTGTGTGTGTGTGTGTGTGTGTGTGTGTGTGTGTGTGTGTGTGTGTGTGTGTGTATTCGTACCTGTACAGGTGTGTGTGGTTGGTCCGTCGTCTGGTTCTCACACACCGTCAGCTCGTAAAACTCCTGGATGTCTGCGCACACACACACACACACACACACACACACACACACACGTCTGAGTGTGTCACGTGCAGTTCCTCTGGTGTCCAGCAGAGGCAGCAGTGAGTCAGTCCTCATGTTAAACATGTTTACAGCTGGATACACAGATGTTTCAGTCTCTGTGGATAATTTAAAGTTCGCATCATTAGGGGCGTGGCCTCTTTGACTGACAGGTGGATGTTGATAGTAGTGACTGTAGCTGCTAGCTGTTCGCTAGCTTCACCTGAACTGAACCTCTGTACCGAGTTTGTGCTGTTGGAGCATTAATAACATGAAAAAGTTTAAATCTTTGACTTACGGAGCCAAAGTCATGTAAATGACAGAGAGGCGTCTGAATTTTGAGGAAAAAGATGGAAATGTTCAGATTTTAAAGTAAGACTATGAGAGAAAAAGACATGATGGACAAACAGGCTGTGATTGGCTCACAGGAACAACTAACCAGCAGCATTTCTTGGCTGTGATTGGACAGAATAGTATAAACAAACAAACAGAAGAAGAAAATGGGCCCATGATCAGCGCTCCCTGTGCAGCAGCGCCCCCTGGTGTGCCAGCCACACAGCGTATTCTGACACTCTAAAATCAGATTAAACCTGAATGCATCATCATGAACCCCCGCCTGTCCCACAGTTAAAGTTCTGCTCTGTTTCCATTAGTCTGGTCTGCTGGTTAGTGTTCAGGCTGAGTTAGTGCAACCTCATAGAGCCAATCAGATCGCTCAGAGACCCTGCAGGCTCGCATAAAGTGAAACAGTGCTTTAAAAACGGCTCTGCCATTAACCCATCACAGAAACATCATCGTCTGAACCTTCATCACAACTGCTGCATGAACACGTGAGCTCGCACCTGCAGCAGCCAATGGTGACTCAGTAAACCCCGACTGTCTCAGCCAATCACTGCACTATAAACAGCACAGACTCACAGTCTGATGGAAACAGCATCATAACTGTGATTTTAAATAATCACGTTAATTATGAAACAGGATTTCATGATAAAACAACTCAAATCACAATATTCTACAAAAATATTTAGAAAAGATCAGAAAAAATCTCCTTCAGATGACTGAGAACCATAAAAACTGTCACAATTATAATAAATAAATAAATAAAACTAGTGATACATTCAAAGAACATATTTCTGCGAAAACATCCCCAAAATATGAAATAAGCATCAGGAAAAATCTCATTAAAACGTTTTATTTTAACTAAAAATATGGATGAAGTGAATTATAAACTAAATGTTCTACAATTATTATAAATGATAAATATAATGAACACACACATCTGTGACTCGCTATAGGAGAACAAGCTCGTTATGTTGATGTTATGTTTCTAAGAATAAAATTACAGAAAACTGCAGAAAAATAATTATTTCTGAAAAATCCAAACGCCTGAAACACGCTCTGAAAGTTTTCTAAAGAGCTGAATAATTACATTTCATTGTGAGGAAACAAACGTTGAATATTCAGATTTAGTGAGAGAA
Source organism: Maylandia zebra (assembly GCF_041146795.1). NCBI lineage: Eukaryota > Metazoa > Chordata > Actinopteri > Cichliformes > Cichlidae > Maylandia > Maylandia zebra. Next base: position 11,184,779 of record NC_135169.1, on the reverse strand, counting down.
CAGCTCATTACAGTAATCTAAAGTAATAACTAAATAATAATCATTCTAAAAGAAGTTAAATATGTCTTAAATTATAAACTGTCAGGAAACAAGAGTATTAAAATGTTCCCAAAATAACCTGAGAGTTAAATTTTAGAAAAAGTATTTATAAATATGCAGAAAGAGTCCTGGTATGTTAAATACATGCACAGTAACACAAACCTGATAGGCCGACACAGAAACAGGTGAAACTCTCTGATGTGTCTGTATCCTCACCTGTAACCAGCTGAGTCACCTGACGTGATCATGTGACCTCTCTGAGCGTCTGTAATGAGCTCAGCCGATCATCAGGATCACTTTACTTAGAGCTGACGAAGCCCCGCCCCCTCCTGCTCTGATCCTGAAGCAGCGCCACCATCAGGTCACACTGAGAGTCACACCTGTGACATCTGTGTGTGTGTGTGTGTTCCTGTCTAGCTATCTTTGTGAGGACCAAAATCTGCATTGTGAGGAGACACGCACAACGGTCCTCGCAGGTTTGAAGACATTTAAAGGCATTTTTCAGGCTCAAAACGTGGTTTTAGTGTCAAGGTTACAATTAGGTTATGGTTAGGTTTAGGGTCAGGCTTTTCACAGACAGGCAGTCACAAAGCGCTGTACACAAATATTAAAATAAACAATACAATCTGTCACAGTCTGGCGAGGGCAGACTGTAGGGGTTGACAAAAGGACCCAACATGCAGACTCCAAGGAACAGGAAGAAAACTTGAATGTTAACAAAAAGTGAGCCGTTTAATATGGCTGGTAACAAAGGGCAAGGCAACCTGAAGCAAAATGAACACAAACCTAAACTGGGGAATCTAAACAGACAATAAGACACACCTAGACAAGGAACTTGGAAACATGGCGTGGACAACAGACGACCTGACAATCACACACTGGAAACAGAGGACTTAAATACACAGCAGGTGATTAGGGGGAGTGGGAACACACGGAGGAACAGCTGACTGACATGAGCCTAATGACAGGACAGGGGAAGTGAAACTAAATACAATGAACAAAGAACACACGACTCCTTCAAAATAAAACAGGAAACATGAGACAGACATGATAATGCAAACTTGATAACATGAAACACGAAGGGTGAGGGGACCTTAATGCAGGGGAAGAAAACACAAGGAGTCTAATAACCAAATGAACTCAAACTTAAAAGGCTGGGTCAACAGACCCAGGACCATGACAACAATCAACAGACATTATACACAATGTAAAAGATCAAATAATGTAAAGAATATAAAATACGTAGATCAACACAAGGCTTGTTTGAGCAGAAGAGTTTTTAACTGCTTTTTAAAAGAATCCACAGAGCAACTACAGTGTGTTGCTTATGAAATCCATGAAGTGCTGCAGAGAAAATTACATTTTATTTATGTAATGAACACATTTTGAACTCCTAAAGAAGTATAACAAAAGCAAAGACACGCAGCTGAACTAAAACGATCCAGCAAACAGAAACTGCTGTGAGCCGCCCTTATATCTCCTTTGGGCTTTTGGAGCCTTGACCTGACTTTAAAAAAAATAATTGGAAAAAAGCTCTATGCTGCTAAAAAATAGATGTTTGCAAAATTCTGCCTAAGTATGTATTTTACCTGGTTACTGTGTGTGGCGGGCGTGGTCTGCAGCGCCGCTGCAGGGGAGGCGGACGCACCTGAGCGGCACCCGCAATCAGGCCTCGCTGCCTTAAAGTCTGTGCTGTTGTTGGTGTGTGTCGGGCTGTGCGCTGCAAAGCTACAGCCGGCTGTGTGCGCACAGCAGCCGTGTGTGTAAAGTGGTCAATAAAGAGATGCTGAAAAGCGCGTTCATGCAAACATCGTCGGGTCTGCTGTGGTATGTTTACAATAAGACTTATGGTCCTGAAGCTCTGCGCACAGTGAAGTCACTTTATCTCTACAGGACTGTAAGCTGTCGTCTGTGAGGCGTGAGCGTGTTTGTTTGAACACAGTTCACGGTGGAGCTGCTGACATAATGTGGATCCGA